>NC_061896.1:4055740-4366759 GCF_905147765.1 Vanessa atalanta
AGCACAAAATTCATGAAATGAATTCAGTGATGCTTGTCCACTTCGAACCATAAATCTTCATTTACACTTTTCGAGTTCTAACCACTGGGCCATCTCGGTCGTATGTTTACGTATTACTAAATAATAGAAAAAGCTTTATAAAATTGTAAGGTCGTTATATTTAAACAGGAAATAACAACTTGACAAAAACACCAGCCGTACGGCAGCAAGCACGAATTTAAATTCTCCAATCCAAACCAATTTTTATTAGCGTTAACGAGATTTAGATAGAGCAAAAAACTACTTAAATTTCTACTTTGTTTTTGTTTGAATCTAACAAGGTACATATTTATGTACAATATCTTGACAGGATATATCACAAGTCATATTCACGACTGACTGCGCGTCGTGGTTTCGCCTCAATATATCGTGGCGTGATATTTTATTATATCTTATAGTCTTTCTCAATAAATGGTCTATCGTATACAAATATATTTAACACAAACAATTAAACAGCAACAACAAAACAACAACTAGATAATATTAGTGTATAGATTCAAAGGCTCTAACAGCAATTTTGTCATACGCAGTTTAGACGGAGTAGAACTGGCCAGAATCTCAAGTTTTTTTTGATGGCATCGGTATGCTGGCAAATGAGCTACCTGATGGTATATAGTCACCACCACCCAAAGACATTGATGCCGTAACTAATTTTAACCATTCCCTACATCTTCAATGCATCATCAACCTTGGGAACAAAGTATCTTGATTGAAGTTACTGGTTCACTCACTCTTCAACCCGGAACAATAACTAAGTATTGCTGCTTGGTGGTAGAATATATGATGATAGGGTGGTACCTACCCAGATGTGTTAAAGCCAAGTTAGGTCTTACTCTAAAGTTACTTAATTCGCACAGATAGAACCCTTAAAATAAGGCGTTAATGCAAAATTTCAAGCTGTATAAATTAGTGTATTGGTGACAAAATAACTCCAATGATTATAAATTCAATTATTCTTTCTTCTATCCGCTACCTTATTCATATTCCGTTTGACTGGACCCTCGATTCAAATGTCAGCTGCACGTGACATTTAACCGATCACGAAGCGTTATGCTAAAGCAAATACTTTATGGCAAACTGGTTTTTATTCTGAAGATTGAAGATCATAGCGCCTTCGATGCAACATACTTTCCGTTTTGAAATTTATTTATGTAACTATCGAGCCTACCTACCATTCACAAAACACACTTACACAAACACATTAAAACAAAGGTTAAGTAAGTCTATATATATGTCCCAGTGTTCACCGCGCTTCCTTACATCTTGACTAGAAAATTTTTCGCTTATTCCTTAAAGCAGGTACTGGCTACACTTGACGTATTCACATTCAGGTTTACTCACGACGTTCATACACCGCCAAGCACAAGATGAGTTATCAAGACAATTTACCACGTGAAAACTCAGTGTTGCTTGCCCATGTATAAAACTGCAATTTTACGATAAGATTACTTTATTCTAATCACTATGCCATCTTCGTTCACACAATCAAATTCGTTCTTATTTCTTATATAATATTTAATCTAAGAAAAACGAATAAAAATTCCGCTTAAGCTAGTCAAACGTTCAGATTACTCTGAACATCAGTGTCTTCGAACAATGAAGGTAAGTTCACCGTAATAAATATCTTCAATCAATCCTCAACGTGGTGTAATACAAATTAATACTCCATTGCATTTATATAAGAATATAATCTTATCTTCAAACACCACAATAACATTGAAAATATTGGTATAATTTATAATTCCAAAATATTTTCTATTAAAATCATTTCGAAAATAAAAAAAGACATCACAAGCACATTGTTTTTTTTAAAATATATTAATGCAATACAGATTTAGTGATCCATGTACATTTTGCATGATAATGGAACATGTATGGAAACTTGCTGATCAAGTAAACAAGTGGAAAACTTGGGTAGGTATATTTATATGACTGAATTTTACTCCGTTCTGCTGCCGTAGTTGGTAACAACACACTTGTAAATACATTTGTTTGTATGTAGGGGTAATGTCAGGTACTAATGATCCAATTCTATTATTTTTTCACTAGTGAATAGCTTTTTTACTGTTAAGTGATATAGCGTATCAATAATATAATATCATCTTCTTTATAAATAAATTTCATCCGTCGCTAGTAGTATGTGATCTCATAATCAAAATATATACTTAATTGAAGTAGCTTTATATCCACCTTGGACTTGTCATTTTAAATATAAATCTTCCACTGATCCGGAATGTATATTCTACTGAGAAAATAAAACAAGAGATAGAACGTTCAAACAAACAAGCACTTGATACTTATAATATTGATATTAGAATTGATACACGTGTTTTTGCATATTAAAATAATTGGAAATATTAATTCAGAAACGGTTTATTGTTTAGCAACTGATAGGAATGTACATTTATGATTTCATAAAATGTACTTCCGTTGCGAGAAATGCGCTTACAGCCCTATCAGGTTATAGAGAAATACTATTTCAGTCTCGTTGAGTTAACGGATACGGTTATGAAAACTAAATTCATTTTACGATCAACGTAATAACGGCTAACAATATTAATAGACTTTTTTTGCAATTCCGTCACGAGGACAATTATTAAAAGTGAATTTTATATTTTTTCTTCGTTCTTTATCTTTTTCTTTTCCTAATTATAAATCTTCTTTCATTCGTCAATAGCGCAATGGTTTTCGGGCCGCCTAGCGATGTAAAAAGTCGCAGGATCGTTCCTGACCCCTTGGGTTATTGACGTCCCCACTCCTAACACAGGTGCTAAACTTAAAAGGAGGGATAAATAGGAATATTAGTAATTCCTTAATTAAGATTTGGGCCATTGCTAGTATTCTTTATAAAATATATATAGTAATATTATAAATGCGAAAGTAACTCTGTTACCTCTTCACGCTTAAGCCGCTGGAGATACTTTGAGATCCTGAGAAGGACATTGGGTTAATGCACCACTGGAGAGGATAAAATAGGGGCTGACGGTTTGTGTCCTGTAGTTATACATATATTATAAACTATAACAGTTTTATAAATATCACGCGGGTAAAGCCGCAGATTCAACTAGAATTAGTATAAAACTTGATTAAGACCATGTAAAGGATACGTGAATTAATAATGGAGCAAAAATACGAACCATTGATAACATTATTTGAATAAGAATAAATAATCCACATACGTAAATTAAAAATTAAATATATATATGAATACTTAGTGATTATACTATTTTATGAATCTTAACAGAAGTTTAATATAGAGAAGATAATATATCCGTCGTTAACAATCAGACATAATAAACAACAAAATCATCTAAAAACGACTGTCCTGACTATCGGGAACTCCATCCGCCGCTCAAAACATCCGGCAGACATAACGACCCCATATGCACTGACGTCATTGCGACGTATTGTAACGTTAATAAAACATTACACATATGTACTAAATTGGCGGAAAGAGATCAGTGGTTCAATGTTTTGTTTTAGGATGTTGAACAAATTCTTACGTTTCTCAGTCAAACTGACTTAGAATATTGAGAAAACATTTTGGATATTACCCAAAAAACTAAAGCTTCATTGAAGAGTTCTGTCAGTTTTTAAGAAATTTAAGCGGTGTTTTGGTGTACCTATTGTATGTTATAATACCCGAAATCTTTGCTTAACGTTAAGATGCCTGTCTGCCAAAAGTTCGTCGACATGCTTTTAAGAGAATCCTTTGACGTTAACAATTTCTGCGAGATTGCTATCATCAAAGGCTAATGATGTCGCTGATGAACCTTGTGTAAGCTGCTTAGTGCGCAGCTTCATCGTTCATGGTGTGTATTATTTTATTGAAATTCAATTCGGATTTTTACATAAATATTTTAAATATCAATGTTAAATTGTTTTATAAATTATTTGTTTTTGAATAAAATATTCAACGCATTTTTGTAACCAAAGCAAAATTCGCTTTGAAAGACAAATACAGTGTATATATGTATGTGTATAGTATATAATAGCGTTTGAACTAAAATCAGTTTTTCATCTTTAACTTGCTTTAATTGCATAAGGTTTTTCGAATGTGGAATTTTGTTTCGCTTTCATTTATTTACTCCGCCAGATTTTTGCAAACGATACGCTAACGAACGCTATATATATATATCTATATATCTCTCTTTTAGTTCGCTATATTTCTATAAATAAACTAAGATTATCATAGAGCAATATAGCAAACTCAAAAATAAAATTTCTTCATTGGCCAGACATAAAAAAACAATGTCTGTATATTATTCAACTATGTTGTCTCAAGGCGTTTCGCGTGGGAAAATTTTAGGTCACATTATTTATACTTTAACATAAAATTCCGATTGTGCGCGAATGTTGTAAAAACAAACGAATGCGTTGAAATTGCTTTTGCAAACGTGATAAAAAAATTATTATTCATTGAATTTCTACAATACGTAACTAATATCAAAACTTAAATGTTACTTGTACAAGATGATCTATGAGAATATTCCTTTTACAGACATTAATAACTCAACTTAATCCAGATTTATCTACTGGTTGTCATTTTACTAAACGATCAACTCGCTCCCTTTATAAAGTCCATCTGTCATACTATTCAATAACAGGAAGGAAACTAACATGTGTACGAGCTCGTTTTAATTTGCATCCGTCGTGAGTCAGACGTGAACACGCACAAATATAAATGGTACCGATGTAATCTAAAGAAATTTATTTGCAAATATTTAATGCTAAAACATATTTACATTACTCTACCCGTCCTGACTTCGCGCGGGTAGAATGAGAGTCTAACCTTTTAATTGTAGGACCAACATACAATGAATAAGTCTTGCCTTTTTTCGGTCAAGAAGGTTTACGACAGTTGCAGAACTATTTAGCCAATTTTCAACTCAATCTGTTCAAAGATTTAAGAACGCATAAACGACAAACATCAATAGGAAGAAGATAATCTAATGTCCAAGAAAGTCGTATTAAATTGAGAAGAGTTGATTCAAAAATTTAATTTGGTTAATGTTTTTGATTATCTCCATTCGATTACTGGTATAAAATTTAGGTATTCTATATTTGAACATGAGTAAAGGTTATATTTATATTATTAATATACATTCCGTTTAATGTAATATAGGTATATTATACATATAGAGACGGGCATAAATTAACACGTTCACTAATATATAGTTAATACGTGTTTTGCCCAACTCTTTTTATCTTAAGCTTATTTTCTAAACATCTTTCAAAGCCTTGTAACTTAAACTGTAATTTCCTTGGCGATAAATTTACATGATTTCATTTCTATATACGTTACTTCAATAAGTATTTTTTACAATTGCTCCCTAAATGACATCATTATTACAAAATTTCATTTCACGAATATTTAATAATAATTCTTGTAAAACTATGAATCCAATTTCAAAAGTATCTTCTCAGATCTTTCATATTTGAAAACGTCACGCACTATAATTCTATATTAAGACGGATATGAAAAATGACATTAAATTGAAATAGATTTAACGGTATACCGTTTTAGAGCAATCATTGAAGTGAATTATGGAACTGTACACCAATCAACCTATTGAATTGGAAATACGACCGCAACGCTCCGTTGAACAAACTAATTGTAGCTTTGCTTTTCCGCTACCATCCTTTATAACATCCAGGACCAATCTTCGTCGACAGCTGACTTTATCTTTAACGATTGTTTGGTCCATTCTAATCGTTTTACAAAAAAGTAAATACAGGTTATTATTTATTCAAACAGCTCTTAGGAGCATTTCCTATCGTCAGGTTAACGAAATTCAATTAAAACTAGTGGATCTCCCGCACAAACTTCGCGTTTATTCAAAGGATTTTTAGGAGTTTCTAAACCTATGACAGGTTCTGTTTTGATTTCATTTCATTGTAAACTGTCACTCATCTACATTTGGTGCCAAAATGATCAATAGTAGACATTAGTTCAGTTAGAATTGGAGTTTGTCGAAAACAATTTACTTTAATTATGTGTTCGTTTATCATTTTTTTCTTATACATCCATAGCGCCGCTCTCTAACCAGCCAGTGGCTTATTTCAAAATAAATTCTTTGTTAATTCGTAAAAATTTAGTAAAATGCCATCAAGAATACTCTTTATTTTTCTGCACATCTATGTCTGGCGTTGTTCAAAACGAGACAGTAACTGTTTTTTTTTTATGTGCAGCTATCGCCAGTTTTAAGGGAACTTTAAATAGTCGTAAAAGCCATATGGACTGAAAATTATATAGAGGAAACAACACACTTTTCTTCTTAAAGCTAGATTGTCAACTGCGTATACCAATCTTGCGTTCTTGTCCCAAACTATTTGGGGTCGGCACTTTCCTTTTTATTTTTTCTTTTCTTTCTCATCTATTATTCGTCGTCTGATCGTTCACATCCATCTCTCATATATATGTTCCCACACACTCCAACCATTTCTTCTTAGGTCGTTCTCCTGTTCTCCATCCCTCTACGCTCATGCTTATCACTCGTTTAGTTACAGTATCCCAAGTACAATTATGTAAACTAATCTATTATAATTTCACGACTAAGCTAATGAACCGAATTTGATTTGGTACGAACCCCGGTTGAAACCTAAGGACGTTTTTATATCTAGAACCATCGATCGCTCAAAAAAGGCGGCAAGAGCCGCGAGCGAAAAGTACACAAATAAAACTTATATATATTTTTTCTATGGAAATCAACGGATTCGAATTCCACACTTTCTTAACATCTATAATCCTTATGTAAATTAAACCTCATAATTATACAATACGTTTATAATGAATATTAAATGGAATCTACAATGTATTATATATATATAACCAATATGTACATACCTAGTAAAAGTGTACCGGACTTTGATAAACCATTAACGATTATGCTTGTCAACGGAAACAGTAGGTCCTAATCTCTCCATTCAGTATGATAAAACGATAAGATTGCGTGTCATAGTTATGAATGAGTATGATATCGGTAGTATTTTTAATAGTGACGCAAATATCGAACGAGGTTGATTTACCAGCAGGCTGAATAGCCTTAAGCCTACGACAGATTTGAGAAATTATTCAGCAAAAAAAAAACAAAAACAAAACAAAGAATTCCTCTACATATCTCATCAATGATTTCATCTTCACCATTTTTATTGTGCTTGCGAATATTGCTTAGAATATTTATTTATCAATTTATCTTAGCAATCTTCCCACCCAATGCCTCAATTCCTTGTGGAGTAATATAAAAAAAAAAAAATACCCTACTGTTATTAGTTGAGTGGAATAGTGTAGTGGAACTGTTTGTAGTGTATAATATAGGAGAGCTATTAGTAAACCATTTGGAATATGCAACAAATCCATTAATTGCAATCAAACTACCCGAGTATAAATCAAAATGACATCTTAGGGAGTGGAAGAACAGTGTTACACTTCCGTGCCCCGTAAAGCACTAGTCATTGTAGTAGTCACTGATCTTGCGTTCGGCATCTATCTAGTCGTATAGGATTACCGTCCTCCTCTATCTGTGATACTGGAGGGAATAGGGAGTGCAATTATGATTGCCATATTTGGGAACCATGACCTATATAGTTGACTAGATTCACTAATAACTACTTTTTTTATTACTTTGTATTTTAATCATTGGCATAATACAGTGTAGTCATTGCGCTTGTGATTTACATAAAAAAAAAAGTTTTATGTCATTCAGATAACCAAATTAACACTGCAATTATATGACTTATTTTTTTAAATACAAAATTAATGCTCTCAGGTACAATGATACATGAGTGCATTACAGTTACTTATATATATTCATATTATAATTTATTTAAAGTCCAACAAATCTTATCTATTACACCAAAAATTAACTTGAAGAGGTACAAATTCAGGTCAAGACCTTTCCAATGATACCAAATTAAACAAAACAAATAAACTGTCATATAAATATGTAATAATGTTGTCCTGACCGATTTCACCCAAAGGGGCCAATAACAAGGGAGACCATTCACATAGGCAGGACATATTATAGTGCAGAAGTGTGTGCACAAACACAGGTGCACTCTCTATTTACTCACTCTCATAATACGATGGAATGGCAAATCTGAAAACATGATTTCCGAGGCACGGGAGTCTACACTTCCAACTTCCAGGTTCCCGCCTAAGAATTCTGTACAACCCAATATATTTTTATCCACTCGACCACTGGGCCAACAAGGCAGAGACTCATATATAATATATGTAAATAAACGATTAAATTTATGTACATATTGAAAAGAATGTAAAAAAAAAGAAACAGGCAATTAATTTTTAATTTTTGTCCCCACTCCAAGCAGTGCAAATTTAACTAATCTGTGTTTTACACTGCTGATTAAAACTGACGCATTTCATGCATGCTCGAATAAAGATATAAATAAGCTATTTTAAGTTAAGAATAACTATTTAAATCTGATTTTTTAAGTTAATATTGCAAGTTCTGTTATCTATTGATTAAAAGAGTAAGAAAACCAGTGTAATTTAAGGCTGAAACATCTAAATTCTTAATATTAGTGGTGCATTGGCAATGTAAGTACTTTATAATATAATATGTATTCTCACATCTATGAAAAACATACTTACAAAATTTCAGTTACATTTATAAAAATATCATAGACTCATACTTACAAAAGACTGTTGATACAGTAATCAACTTATATTACCTAAAGCATTAAATAATTACAAAATTTTTGTTTGTTGATTGTATTAGTTAAATATGAATGGCTATAATTTAGCATAAGATTACTTTTCTTTGATTTTAACATGTATTTTAATATTTTAGAATTGTAAAAGTGTAGCTTTACGAAATATTACTAAAATAACTAACAAATAATTTGAAGGATGAGCCAGTGCTACTATAGGCACAAGAGACAATATCTTAGTTTCCAAGGTTGGGGCATTGGCAATGTAAGGAATCAATTTTGTCGTAAAAAATTAAACTAAAATTTTTTTGTACATTACTATGATCTAACAACATGCCAAAATTGCCTTTAAATGGTATTATAAATGTATGTATTGCACCTAAACCTATAGTCATTGAACATAAAGGCAACAACAACAACAAATACAACATAAAGGCAGAGCAATTTGCTGTTCGAAAGGAAAAAATGTAGATACAAAACTATTATTGTTTTCTAAGCTATGTATGCACATAGGAAGTACTTTATTACCTGTGACTTGGTAACAAATGCACACTCATTCACTTCCTGGCATTCAAACATATTCCCACATCTCTGTTTGTGTAAATACAAAAAAAAGTTATCACTCGGAAAAGTTCAGTGGGAAATAAATAAACAATTGTTGTGTAGTTTAGTTGTATAGAAGAAAATACCATAGTTGTAGATATATTTTCTTCAATGAGAAAATGAATATTAATTGAATATAATGAAAGAGAGACTTAGCTAGTTAACATAAATTAATTAGTATTGATGTAAAGAAAATAAGCCTGGAAAGTTTACCTACACAGGTAGCAACTACCAAAGACAAATTCTACTAGCAAACAGCCAAACTTAGTTTTGACATGTTAGGGTGTAAAGGATAATTTGAGCGATTGTAATGATAGCAAAAGAGACTTACACCGAGACAAGTCTCAAGGTTTGTGGCATTGATTTTATGATTAATGTTTAATATTTCTAATACAGCCTATGTATATGGTTGGGTATTGGCCAGTCTACACACCTATTTCAAATAAAAAAAATGAACGTACAGACATGTCTTATTGACTGAATTATACGCTAATGACTTTAATGACAAATAAATTCTTTCAGTTTGTGTTTTAGTAGGATGTATGGATAACTTTGTGTTTCTTCTAATACTATTATAATAAGTAAGTTTATATGAAATAAATGTATCTAATGTGGTTAAAAGAAGTTCATAAGGATAAATAATCCATGTTTTACTTATAATTTAATGTGCTACTGTATTTGATGATAACAAATTGAACGTGAACATACGTCGATATAACCTTACCTGTTTCCGAAGTTAGTTCTCCAGAATTCGGCAGCATCGCTTTTCGTAATACGAAATTGGTCGCCCGCGAACGTTCCGTTGGGAAACATTGCTTTTAATTCGCTCAACATATGACTGAACACTAAGCTAAGCTTCGTTAAGTTACGTCTGTAATGCGAATTCTCATCAAACATCTTTTCTTTACCGTCTTTAAACAGCTTTATAGCTTGTTTACACTTTCTTATCAAATTTATAATAAATATGTTAAAATGTTCATTATTATTCAACTCCTGCATGTTATCCTCATATTTCGAGTATATTATACGCAACCTCTGATATGTATCGGGCAAAATATCAAGAATAAACGGCGGACTATTTTTTAAGTTCATCTTATGATGTTGACACAATTTTACAACTTTGTCCATTAATTTCCAAGTCTTATCGAGAGTCCGTTTGTCTGTCGCCAGCTTAGTGGGACAGACGGCATCAGAAAAAGCACCATGTAGCTTCGAAAATATCGAAGAAATATTTTTCTGTTGTGATTTGTGACGGGGAGCCGCCATATTGAGAGTCCGATGACATACAAAAGAAAATAACTTTTTTAACAAGACACTAAACTCAAAACACTCTTATCACTTTATAATTAAGTAATCTATTACGTGTTTTTTCATGATCACACAAACGCACCACATTTACGATACAAATATTATACACCAAGCGGCAAACGATCGCTCACTGACACATTCCCAACGCGTATGACAACTTTGTTTGACAAATTTACTGAATGACAAGTTGTAGGAATCTCCAGACTTGGAGCTTGGGATTCGTTCGACGTACTCTTGTGTTGCCCTTTTAATTTATTGTACGGCATCATAGTGTTGCTAGTATGATAAACAGCACAAACATAATTATAGATTATAATTTTCAAGCATGAAATTTAGCTCTCTTAAAATTATTAATTAATTAATAAAAGTAGTGCTTCAAAATTTGTTAGTAACATTTTGAAATTACTTCATCTAATATGATTTATATTTTGAAAAAATTTGACCAATGACAATTGTGATACGACTTATATAAATTTACTTTCTTTTCTTTTTTTAACTAAAATCTTTCTTTGAAATACTATTTTAATCATTTTTTACTGCTGCATATGCCATAAATTATACCTAGCTTAAGCAAATTTACACGAGTTTTATAATATTAACAATAAAATAAAATTTAATGATTTAAATAATAAAATAAAAATATTAAATAAAACTTATATTCTTGAACAAAAAAACAATTTGCATTTTTCTTTACTTTAATTCTTAAATTTAATAAAATGTAAACTGCCATATTTTCAATATGTTTTTCCTAAAATACTATCGAGTTCATCATTTTTGTACAAGATGGCGTTGAAGATGCTGATAACATTTAATAAAGTTTGTATACCTACAATTAGATGGCGTTGTTTTCAAATTAAAAACAAAATGGTGTAAACCTGTTTATTTTTCGATTTTTTGTAAAGTACCTAGTGCATAATAAATTGATAGTATTTAATCTTCGTATTCTTCATTTTCTTCAGTAGTAGTTGTTGTACGTCTATGTTTACGTCTTCTACTGTGTCGTTTTCCAATTTTGTTTAGCCTTTAAAAATATTTAGTTATTAAAGATTAATTATTATATGTACTTATTTAATTGTTGTTAAATGTTAAAAAAAAGCTTAAATAAAAAAAAATAATTATATTAAATGCAGAACATTAGTTTATTTACAATACTTTTATACACTGTGGTTTCCTAGTGTTTCGAGCAGAAACGAGAGAGCGAGAGACCTATAAAAATAATGACATGCTCTTTGAAAATATAATACTTGATTATTTCTTATAGAATAAAATTCTTTATTTATTTTTTAGTTAGTTTATTCTTTTTTTTTGTTATTGGTTTTTTTATTTATATATACGACGTCAAATTTAATCCATTTAAACTTACAATATTTATAATATTTTCAATTAATTAATATTTAGAATTTAGCTTATTTCTTAGTTAACTGTTTTAAAGCTTGTTATGTATTTGTTTGCCTTTACGTCCTGTATTAGTTAATTAAGGTTGTATAGATTAAGCCATATTAAAGCCGCAGGGTATTAACTCTATTTCTAGCCCAATAAGGACTTATGCTGCTATTATGTGTTAATGATGATAGCAAGATGCCATCACCAGCTTAATAACCTTATCGGATTATTATCCTGCATATATAGTCAAATGTGGACGTTTTACAGTACGTAATTATATGCTTCTCTACATTTTATAAAACTTTAACAGTTCCTAATTGGTGTTTGGAAGCGATGAGTAAGACATGGTCCAATATGAGAGTTTTTTTTAAATGTCATAGATAATCACTTCTTTCAATATAAAAACGTCATTACATCACAATTGTTTATTGACTGTCAAAAATATGGAAGGGATGCCACCGATGTGTGACGAAATGGCGATAGAATTTCAGTTCGATATTAATTAATTCTATATGTAATTCAAATTAAAAATTTAAACGTTGCTGATGGTTAATTTCTATCACGAATTTATTATATTATATTAATGCATTTACAAAAGGGAAAATTAATTTGTAGTAGACATGTATTTTTATGTAAAATTGTAAAAGCAGCTTATGAATAATTATGTTATTAGAGTATTACGGCTTCGCTCGTGGTTTTCTTTGCTCTAGAAACTTAAAAATAAAGTGCACGGAAATCTAGAAAATTTCAAATAATTCCATGAAAAATGTTTTTTCATAAAAATCTACTTGAGTTACACTTTTAGGTGTATTTTATGTTATTTTTGAGATGTTTTATGATATAAGACAGCTGATTTACCCGTTATTTTGCAAGTCAGTGAAGAGTTAATAACATTATTGTAATTTGTACTTTCGAACTTACTACATTACTTAGAAAACAATTATAACAAAATACCGACATATCTTTTCTGTTCTAATGGATATATTATTGAAGGCATCTAAGCTTCATCCATGTGTTTTCTCCTTATATGTCAAATCAAACAAAATTCTGACCTAGGTATATATAAATACTAGCTGAATCTGCGATTTTACCAGCGCGAAATTTATAAAACTTTACTTTTAGCACAAAAACTATTTCCATCGACTTTACCCCTTTAAGGAGCGAATAAAAAAGTCTATGTCCTTCCCAGGGACTCAAACTATTTCCATACCTAATTTCACCTAAATCGATTCAGCGATATAAGCGTGAAGAGGTTACAGACAGAGTTACTTTCGCATTTAAAATATTAGTTAGATATTATTCTAAACGGATAGGCATCTATTAAACAAGCGATATCGGATCTTAATGTGCGCTTCAAGTCAAGTATGTTAAGCGTTTTTGGGAATATTGTGTTGCATACTAAAATACGTAACATATCGTTAAGTATAAAGATTAGTTTTATAAGTATATAAAGTTTAAAGTTAAAATGTTATTTATGTTAATATTGATTTGTACTGTCTCTAACAAAGAAATTGGCATGAAGTTATTATATAAGAGAAAATACTGAACGAATTTCGTTATGATTTATACGTGATTTTGTCAGAATGTCTATGAATTTAACGCAATCAAATCATCGTTATAGTTTCGCACCTTTGGAAATACAAATATTTTTTCGTTTTTGTTTTAAGCTTTGAGTAAGTTGTCAAAGAAATATATGTGGGTTCATTAAGGCTGTACCACAATAGAGTACAATTTGAATCATAAAAAAGTCACTTAAAAATCATCTCTTTAGAATCAAGAGTATACATTTAAAATTAGACAAAGTTCAATAAGAAAATTAATCGTTAATATCAAACCTTAGTATGATATGTTAGTTAATTAAATATATTAGATTTAATATTATATTATTTTTAGCATGTAGATATTTATAGAAGTAAATAAAAGTTAGAACAATATAAATACAACTAAAAATTTAATTAAAAACAATTATACGTAAAATTTTCATTAACAACATAAATAATATTAAAATAAATAATTTACTTTTGGTAGTCACTGCAGGGATTTTTCTCATAAGCTAAAAACTTCAAAATTCCATTCTTAACACCGATCAGCACGTTATCAGCTGAATCGAGAGCGAATGTGTTAACACCAGATACGTTGAATGTACCCAAGTGCTTTGCGCTCGCATTTTCCGCATCAATACTGTAGAGGTTACTACTTTCGTCCATTGCAAATATTTCGTCCGATCGACTAACGAATACACCGGTCATTCTTTCGCTGGGCAATCCTTTGATTTTAATCGGTACGCTTTGACCTGCTTTCAATACATAAGACGTTTTAGTCGCTGCGAAAAATATGTTATTTCTAGTATCCACCGTCAAACCGTGACCGTTAGGTATAGGTGAGAACGTTTCCTGTTTTTGACCATCATTTGTTATTTTATGTACTCGATTCTGCGGCCATGTAGCTATGTACATAGTACTTCCATCACTCGAAACTGTTATATACATAACGTCCTCCCCCAGAGCCGTGTAAAGTTCGATTGAGCCGTCATCTTTATATTTATAAATACCATTATCAGTAGCAAGATATACAATATCGTTGAGGTTATCAACGGTCGTCGATTGACCTAAACCGGCCACTTTTATCGTCTCGGTTTCACCGCTGGGATGTAAGACTTGCAGGTTCATTTTCATTTCGTCGCTTATTAGCGTGTAGAATACTTTGCCAGTCTTCCAATGGACAGTCATATCGGCTGGTATGCCAGTTATGTTTTTAGGTTCGTCCATTGAGTAATAGAAGTCGTTGAAATTTATTAAATTCGCACAGAATACATCTCTATGTGCTTGTTTGAATAAATCTTGTCGTGTCATAACTGGACTCGAAAGAGCATGTTTTGCAGTTAAGCAGATAAGTAATAGAATTAGTTTCTGCATCTGAAATAATGAATTTTGCGGTAGTTATCATTGCTTTTTGTACAATTTATACAATATCACATAGTTCATTTATTATGAACTACATAGATCGTTACAGGTAAATCAAAATTGTATATAAAATTGAGTATTGAGTGTTCTATTCCGTGATACATATGATCGATTTGATTGGTTGCCGGACAGACATATTTTGTACGCTGAATATATTAATGAGATCCAAGAGGCAATGATATACGTATAACGTTGTTAAGTATTAATATCAGATTTATTTATGACATACTGAAGACGGAATTTGTTAATTCGTGAAATTGTAACAAAACGAAATGTAACTGTTTCTAGTTTCTTAAAAATTATTGTACGATATTTTGACATGTCTGCATTTGTATTGATTTATTATGAATGAGTAATTTGAAATTATTTACAAATAATAAGTACAAATGACGATTTAACGAACGTATTTTAATTTTAATTTTCTAATATCAATAATGTTCTATAATTTCGTGTAAGAACAATGATCTAGAAATCGAAAATATTAAACACAAACACACAGAGCTACCAACCTTTAGTGTCACCTGATTTATTTATTTATAAATAATTTAATTAACGTTATATTTCAACACATTAAATTAAAATAAACTTTCTTATAATTTCACACTGTGCACACTTATCACTCGAAGATTTCCTAATGACTGACTTTATAGTAAGATATCATTTAAATACCCAGTGTGTTGTACAATGAGTAACGATTTGGATGTTTTAAAAACACCCCTATTGTCAAAGGAAGAGGGTTCAATTCAGATATCATATGTCGCCAGCTGTACTTGTTCTATTTGTTGTAATTGTCCACGCGTTATTTACAAGAACCGTCGATAGTAAATATAAGCATTAAAGAATTAACAATAAATATATTCATTAATGATTCACTGGAATTCCGTTTAATGATTAATGAAGTTGTTTATTATACGATGTTTATTTGACTTTTTTTTTTATATACAAATACAATATTGTCAGATAGTCATAATAAAGTCATAAAGTGTTATAATTTTAACACAATGCTAATTTAGCTGTTTAGATTACTATGTAAAGCTGGTAATGTTGCACGTTTTGATCTCGTCTGGATATACTCGTATACCATAACATTTATACCACTAAACACTGCCACTAACACTACCACATTTTAATAGGTAACCATTTTGTCTTTGATTGACTTATTTCTATTATCATAAATGGCTCGACTGTGTCAATGAGTGAGACTGAGTTGATGACAGTCTGGTTGTAGTTAAGGACGATACAAGACACTTAAAGAAATGAAAATCTACAATTTTATTATGATTTTACTATTAATCAGTACTCTCAAACTTTGTATTATTTATATCCGCTATCACAAATGGAACTATTGGATTGCGTCAGTTCCAATGCATATCAAGGGTAATAAAAATATTCAATTGATGAAATATCCAAAAACTCGACTGTCATTTTATCCTAACAGTCTTGAAAAGTTAAGCTATGTAATTCTATTTATACGTGCATAACACATTGAATAATACGTTTATTAAATATAATAACATAACGTAAACAGCCTGTAAATTTCCCACTGCTGGACTAAGGCCTCCTCTCCGTTTGAGGAGACGGTATGGAGCATATTCCACCACGCTGCTCCAATGCGTTTTGGTGGAATACACATGTGGCAGAATTTCGTTGAAATTAGATACATGCAGGTTTCCTCATGATGTTTTCCTTCACCGCAAGCACGAGATGAATTACAAACACAAATTAAGCACATGAAAATTCAGTGGTGCCTGCCTGGGTTTGAAACCGAAATCATCGGATAAGACGTTCGCGTTCTAACCACTGGGCCATCTCGGCTCTCAATATAATAGAATGTAACCAATTTTGTCTGAGCTGCAGGCGATCCGAGAGCGCCGGGAAGATTTAGCAAATTTTCATAAAAATATAGATCATTTTAAAGTGATTTCGAATGCCGATTCAATTTACACTTTAATGGAAAAGTTTATATGGCTTCGACAAGTATAAAAATGTTATATGCTCATAGAAAGTATATTACCTATGTCGTAAATTTTCTCGCCTTCATAAGAATCTATTACCCAACGCGGAAGAATTCATAAATTTCTGATTTAGTACATGTCACCGCTTCAATTAAATGTTTTTTTAATGGGATGAATTCAATGTAATCATAATATCTATTTGACAATTTTATTGATATGATTTTAAAAATAATTAAGTTTGTTTTTGTACAAAAACGGGACGGTTAAATGTCCATCTGATGGAAAGTGGTCACCATCGCGCATAAACATTTATTACTTGGTAGAGCAATGTACAAGCCTGCCAAGCCTGAATAGGTACCACCCACACGTCAGATATTCTACCACCAAATAGCAGTTAGTATTGTTATGTTCTGGTTTGAAGGGTGAGTGACCCAGTGTAACGACAGGCATATAGGATATAACATCATAGTTCCCAAATAGGTAGGTATAGGTAGATGTAGGAAATGGTAAACTTCTCTTATAGTACCATTGTCTAGGGTGGTGACCACTTATCATAAGGTGGCCCATTAGCTCGTCTACCGTCGTATGTATACTGTTAGAAGAAAATTAAAGTCATAAATAGCAACACTGCGACCGGATATATAAGGACGACGGTTGACGGTACTCGTGCGTCCGCATAGCTGTCCGAATTTCTAGCGATTGCCTGTCTTAGAAGGAAAATGTCTGTTGGCCGCCATTACAATATTTTTTAAAAATATCATTTCATTTTCTATTTGTAATAACAGAAAAAACAGGTAATTTATATCAACAGCCGCCTAGTGGTGTAAAAAGTCCTGTCCCCTTGGGCTATTGTCGTCCCCACTTTTCACACAAGTGGTAAACTTAAAAGGAAGGGTAAATTCGAATATTAGTTATTCCTAAAAAAAATGTCTATGGTCAAAAATGAATAAGGCCCGGTCGATATTGATACTTATTTTAGGCATTAAAAATAGTAGACCTTTTTTTACTCACTTAATTTTGATCATTTTGATATAAAGTATTCAATATACATATGTGTTCGTAGTAAAGATACGTGCAACAAATTCATTCGATTCGGCTAGCGATTTCAGTCGCCGATCTTTAACTACGTGACATACCGAATACTTCAGTGATTTCTATACACATCGGTGTTTTATAAAAACGTATTCGTCCACACATGTGTAACCCGTCGCAGATTGGAAATATATTGAACAAATTGAATGGCGAACGAAAGTGCGATCGTACATAACTTTTTGTGAGTGTTTTTTTTATAGGTACGCGGACCTACAAATAGACAATGGCGCTGTTAGAAATATTAATCATCTCTTACTTCGAAAATGCGCTACCAACCTTGGGAACTCTGATGTTATGTCCCCTCTGGCTGTGGTTACACTGGCTCACGCACTCATCAAACCGGAAGACAACAATACCAAGTAGTGATCCTTGGCGGCAGAATATCTGATGAGTGGGTGGTACCTACTGAGACGGGTTTGCATAAAGCCCTACCACCAAGTATTACTTATAGCTTTTGCACAAAGTTATAAATAATTTTATATATAAAGATTTTGTTATTTTGTTAGTTAAGTGCTGGGTACGAATTTCTTTCCTAATGAGGTAGGAGCAACACGCTTATCCAATGTGGTTAGGTAGATACATAGGGAAGTAATTTAGTTGAAACGCGCAACTTCCCTTATAGCTTTTAGCGCGAGATTATAAATAGCAAAACTAAGCACAGGGAATTTGTTGCTTCCTCTTGTTTGAACTCGCAATCTTCTGTAAGAGTTCACGTGTTCTAACCACTGGGCCGTCTCAGCTCCTAGTGGTTGAGTCAAATAATGTTTTTATATGTTATTAAAAACATATATATGATAAGTTAATTACATAATTATGACTACCAGTCTCCGCTTCAACGAGCTAAATAAGGGTTCTGCACAATACGCTCTTATTGAAAAATATACCAAGGAACCATTTTGCTTGGACTATTAATCTTCACAAGCAAAAAAAGTGTCCAGAAAGACTTACTGAAATTTTAATACAATCGGATGAATAATTTTGGACCGTATACAGAGCAAACATACACAGAAAAAAAAACATTTTTGGGGTTCCGCACCTTTTATAAGATCACTTTGTTGTCCGTCTGTCAAAGGAAAGGTTTAAAGTTGAAATTAATACCAAATTCTGAGCTCTGCGGTCACTTGAAGCTGTGAAAAAATTAAACCACTAAATCTCACCAAGACGCTATAAAAATATATGACCATTTAGGTTGCATTTCCCATACTTTGGTAAAGGGAATCAACACCTACAGGGTACTTCGTTTAATCAAGAATTTCAGCAACAAGCTATATATTGTAGCACAAGTGCAGGAAAAAAACTGTAAACCGTAAATTTGTTGTAGCATCGGTGTTTGTTTGTCTATATGTCTGGCGGTGCGGAACCCTCGGAGACCGAGACCGACGCACATTGCCCGGTTTTATTAATGAATATATTTTATATATCGTTAAGGAAAATCGAATGAATTGAAGCCAATCACTGGATATCAAGTAGGTTAACGCATTTAGATCATTGTCTAATATTGATTGACTGACGTCCTGACCGGTTCACGGGGGTCATTATCAAGGGAGACTAGATAACTACGCATCTGATATTTGATAGTGAACAAGTGTACTCTCCATTGCCTCGAGCCTCTTAGTCCATTGGGATACTTCCAGAAAGACATGACGCAGGACCAAATACTTAATACTTTTCCCCGTTAGGGACGATAAATGAGGACTGCACTGAAGTTTTGAATCCAATGCTATTCCTAAAAACACCATATTATCGACTACATCAAGACGGCCGTTAAAAGCTATATTATAATTTTGATTTCTTATAGGTAGGGTAAAAACTACACATTTTGTTTTTTGAGCATTCTAAGCAAAATTATTTATTGTGAACCAATCGTGTATTTGTGATAATGCATCGTTCACATCGTCATTGTTAGTTTTTTCCCTGTCGATCTTGAAAATAAGTGAATACCTTTATCATAAAAATAAAGATCATTTATATATACTAGAAATGGAAAAGGACCCAAAATTGATCCTTGTGGAACACTCTTTTTTGACGTAGATCCATAAGACGTTTTTACATTAATGAAAACTGTTTGTTGGACTCTTTGACTTAAGTATGAAGCAATGAGATCAAGAGCTTTACCATTAATAACGTAGTATTTATGCTTATAAAGTAGCGTCTCGTGTTCTACACAATCAAATGCTTTAGACAGAATACTCCTATAGCATTCTGTGATTTTTCACATGCATTGTAAATATGTTTGAAAAGTGCTATTCATAAATTTTACCGAAATGCCCCATATGTCGTTAGTTTTTTTAATATTGACGGTTTTAAATACATTTATGATATCTATTAAGATTGCCGGAAAAGCATCTCGATACGATAGTGTGAGTGTAAGGAGAAAACATCGAGGGTTTTCTCCTTATCTATACCCGGCTCATCTAAAGCCAGTCAGCAATACCTAGTATTATTTTGTCCCGGATTAAAATTTGAGTGAGCCAATGTATCTAAAGACACAATAGGCGTATTCTTAGTTGACAAGATGGTCGGTGATGTCTTGACGATGTAAAACATACCCAATATTTCTTGCAGTACCAATGTCTATGGGCGGTGGTAATTACTTAAGATTTGACAGTTGGTCTGCTTATTTTAAATAAACTAAAATAAATATAATGAGTACTAAATATATTATATTATAGAACCGTGCATTAAATAATTATGTTACACAAATAAGATATTTATAACAAGAGTTGGTATCTTTTAAAAATCTTAGTGTAAATTAGGAAGAGAATATTTTTTTGGACTAAATCTGTTTTTGATTTCAGCTAATTTCTTAGTTAGGTTTATGTTATTAGTAGTTAACATTGGTATTATATTGTGTAATTTCAAAACAAATAAATTCCTAAAAAAACAATTGAAAATGTGTAACATACTAAAGCACCGTATTATAATCATAATAAAGTCCTCAGTGACATATATATTTATTCACTTATCTATGTACAGTTTGAGTGAGGTTGAAAGACATCATTTTTCACAGACCTGCGTCATGCCTTGTAATGAATGAAACCGCCGTATCCCTTGAACTTAAATGCCACCGTTGAAAATTCAATGAACGACCTTAATCCATTGTAATAAGTACCATTTTAAAATTAACCATATGTAAAATTAATGTTGTTAAATCTATAAGATGTCTAAATTAACTAGAGCCATCTTATAGGTATAAAGGTGGTATGGTTATGGGTGCACGAGAGTTCCAGCTATGGTGGTCTGGTTAATTTCACTATTATGGAAATTTCTTCCTGATACGACAAAGCGGTTGAAGGATAGTTTAGCGGTTTTAACGCTTTAAAGCGATTTTAATCCTATTCTTTTAAAATGGCTTAATAATTTGTAGACTTGAGTTGCGGATTTTATATATTGTATGAAATTTTTCAAATTGTATAATGTATTTTTATAATGAGACAAGTTCTGATCCGCAAAGTTTACGATTTGGTAACTCTTAGTAAGTATTTCACTATCTGAAGAAGTTATAATTGGTGGTAGGGCTTTGAGCAAGCCCATTTGGGTAGGTACCATCCACTTATTAGATATTCTACCGCCAAACAGCTCCTCAGTACTGTTGTGTTCCAGTTTGAACGATGAGTGAGTCTGTGTAACTTTACTAGGGACATACCATCTTAGTTCCAAAGGTTGGCGGCGCATGTATAGAATTACTAATATTTCCTACAGGGCCATTGTCTAAGGGCAGTGGTGACCACTTACCATTAGGTGGCCCATTTGTCCGTCCGTGTACTATTGTTATAAAAAAGGCTATTCAGTTCACTTTCTCTCTTGGGTTTCAAGCGATCTTTATGTCACATTTTATCAAAATCAATTCATAGGTTTAGTCTTGAAAATATGATGTAGTATGTGTAGTATTTAATAGGAAATAGAAAACAAATTAAGTATGTTTTAAGATATTATTAATAATATAATTTTAATTTATGCCTCGTAATAATTAAGCTTACTATTCTTATTAATATATTCAAATGTTATGATAAAATAAATAAATGAGGCATACCTCTCACTCATAGTATTTGTTAATTTTCAGGCAAGATATTATTAACTTTGTATTTTATGAACGTAACGTATATTTGGTTACGAGCCGAGATGGCCCAGTGGTTAGAACGCGTGCATCTTAACCGATGATTTTGGGTTCCAGCCCAGACAGGCACCACTGAATTTTCATGTGCATAATATGTGTATATAATTCATCTCGTTCTCGGCGGTGAAGGAAAACATCGAGAGGAAACCTGCAAATTTAACGAAATTCTGCCACATGTGTATTGCACCAACCCGAACAGCGTGGTGGAATATGCTTCAAACCTTCTCCTCAAAGGGAGAGGAGGCCTTAGCCCAGCAGTGGGACATTTACGGGCTGCTAATGCTAATGAAAAAAAAAATGTAATGTAAAATTACTTCTATCATCTTCCCCCTACTGCGAGATACCTTGGTCCAGGAGTGGGACAATTAAACAATACTGTACATTATTTTGATCTATCTCATAAAGTTCAGCCATCGTTTGCAATGTAAGCGCAAACAATGTGTTTATTTATGACATCAAATTAGAAACCTTTAAAATTATCAGTGTTTCTCTACTATATGCATTTTATACATATAAACCTTCCTCTTGAATCAGTTCATCTATTAAAAAAAATCGCATCAAAATCCGTTGCGTAGTTTTGAGATTAAAAAATAAAACATATACAGCGACAAACAGACAGCGTGAAGCGACATTGTTTTATACTAAGTATGTAGTGATCTTCTTGCTAACTTGCTTGTATATGATATTTTAAATGCAACCTATCTGTTTTTGGAATGAAAACTCTTACAGAACTACTTGAATTTATAACTAATAACGAAAAATCGCAGAGAAAAAAAAGTTTTTTAATAAAAGGTTTCGAGAGTCTGAACGGTTAAACTAGAATAATTTGCAATTGTAAATGCCTTCCGATCATTGGCCCGTTTTTTTTTTTTTTTTTAACTTGTTGAAGTAAGAACTCCTTTCACGAACTATTCGACAGCGTCTAAAGTCCAGCGAAATGAAGAAAGTTTGTTTTTAACTTGGGATAAACTATAAAATGGCGGAAATTAAGATTTTTGGTCACAAATACTTTGTAATTAGGCCAATCGTACGGAGACAGTGATTTTTTATTTAATTTCGGTCGTAAGTTGCATCCATATTGTTAAATCTTTATCATTTTTGCTGTGGGAGCCGCTTTTATATCGCGCGGTAGCGTCGCCTTCATTATCAACCCATGTCAATATTTCCATTTGTTAGCATTTATATTCGGACTTTTAATCTTAAAAAATGATCATGGAATCATGGCATGATTTTCTATAGTGACATTATTTTCAGTTTAATTCAATTAATTTCTTTATTCGGTGATACTTTTTTTTTTAATCACTGGCATATGTTCTACCAAATGGTACACTTACCACCACCACCAGTACTCGTCGACATTGGTCACCAACACGCTACCTACCATGGGAACTATCATGCTGTCGTATACCTGTCGTTACACTAGCTTACTCACTTTTCAAAACCAGAACACAATAGGAGTATTGTTTTTGTTTTGCGGTAGAATTAAACCACCAACTAGTACCAAGCTTCTATAAGCTTTTTTTTATATTATAGGTAGGCGGACGAACAAATAAGCTACCTAATGGTAAGTGGTCACCACCGCCCATAGACAATGGCATTGTCGACGAATTGTTAACCATTCCCTACATCACCAATGCCTGTGCTAGTGCCTGTAGTTACACAAGCTCACTCACCCTTCAAACCGGAACTCAAGAATACTGAATAATGCTGTTTGGCGGTAGAATATCTGATGAGTGAGTAGTAGACGGGCACAAAGCCCTACAAGTATATTATAATTGATAAAACATCTAAGTGGACGCGGTACATAAGTATGCATGTTTTGTAATTTATAAGTACATATTACTACCATTTTGTCAAATCTGAACGAGTATACTTAACACACAATAATGTATTTAAAACTTAACGGTTTATTCGCAAACTGGTCAGGCGACTCATTGGCGCCTGCGCTACCCGAATTGACATCTTTAATATGGACATGACGATACCATCCATAATATTATCATAAACACGCAAGTGAAAATAATCAAAACCCTTTAAAGTAAATTATGACTATTGTGACTGAAATTAAATCATTTTTTTAAAGATTTGTCGGTTACATATAGCAACGTTGTTGAAAATTCAGACTTAGATGAGTAACAAGCAATACTCGCCTTATTGCCTTGCCTGGTGACAGGAGGGCCGGTTCGTTTTTAGCTCAGAGGATCGGGATTGCGATTCAACGGGAATTACTCCTAGCATTCTCGCCACGATTTCACGTGGGCAAAATTTATACAGTAACTAATTTTAATTCATCTTTATATATATTTAAGGAATTAATACTAGGAAGAAACATAAAGTTGTTAATTCAATTAGCCGATTACACAGGGTTAATAAATCTTTTGTGGTTTTAACCACAGGACCCCAGGAAACGTTAAAAATATTCAATTATTGAATTTAAAAAGATCGTTAACGAACATTTGTGTGCTAAAGGATATTACAAAACTAATCATACATCATTCTTTGTTAATAACCTTGGAAATGATAACGATTTTTTTTTATTGGGTAATGAAAACAATTAATGTAAAGGGTAATGAAAAAAACCTACCGAGTTTCTTTCACCTGTTCTTCTCAGACCCGAAGTGTTTAGTTCCGAACCGGTGGTAGAATTTTGGCATTCAATAAGCAAGTGTAACGCATCTATATTTAATAAGGATTTTTTATTTTGACTTTGCCTGCGTTATATTGTAATGCGTATCACATTAATTCTATTTCCAAACTGTCATTGATAGGATCGCAATCCAATCCGAAACCTGAGGCATAGATGTATATAACACGACTAACTTCCTAACGTCGGCTTACAATTAATAATGTCACTCATAAAAAACCTAATATTATTCACTCACTCGACGTTGGATTTCAATTCAGAATCACGTTTAATTCAAAACGGGAGCAACTGACCTGATTGGAAGCCTAAAGAAAAAAACGTCAACCAAATAATTTACTTAATAATAAAAGAATATTATATTTCTCATTCGTCTTATCCACATTATGTCTAAGCTGCATTTAAATTGAAGAATCTGCGTAGGTATCACCAAATACGGTCATGGCTTCATGCAAGTTATTCAAATAAATAATAATATCCGTGTAAGTTAAAAATGCCTTGGTTATCAAAATGTTTTAAAATCGATGAGACATTAGAATCAAGATACTTGATTTGAATAGACTCATTAATTTAATTAGGCTTTTATTTTCATATTCGTAGAGAAATATCATTAAAATATTACATTAATAGGTACTCGTATAGATTTGTATCTACTTAAATAGTCTGAACAATTTAAAAAGTAGTTTGACTTGTAATTGTACTGATGATTTATGAAATATTATCGACATGTCTGTCATTAAAAAAAAAATGAATGTATTCTTACAAAATCAAAACATTAAAATATACTTTATTCAAGTTGGATTTTACAAGCACATTGGTCACATAATAAACTATATAAAGTAAAGTTACCACCGTTTCGGAATGTAGATTCTGGCGAGAAGAACCGGCACGAAACTCAGTAGTTGAACTTTTTCAACATCTAAAAATACAGTCATGTTAGTTAAATACAATTATATATGTATGTTATGTTTGTACATACATGTATGTATATATAGGAATAGTTAATAGTTTATATCATAATTACTTGTATTGAATTTTATACCTTTTCCATAACAACATCTTATATATTAAAAGAGTAAGCTGATTTTTGTTCCAGTGATTATGGGACGATGGCTGCACATAAAAATCGTTTATGGTCTCATTTTGAAGAGCTCCAGCCGTAGATGTGCAGAAAAAAAAAGTATTTTGTGTTTAAAGGGTGAGTTGTGGTGCTTAACCAGTCTAACTACAGGAACGAGAGATAAAATTGTTAGTTCCCAAGGTTGATGGCGTATTGCCGATGTAAGTAATACTTAATATTTCTTATAGGGCCATTGTCTATGGCGACCACTTACCATCAGGTGGCCCATTTGCTAGTCCGCGTATCTATATCATAAAAACAAAACAAACTTGCCTGTTTCTCTCAGTCGAATGAATATACATTCCAAAATAACGGTAGATTAACATTTAATTTTATCTTGTAAAATGAAGATGCAAAGGTTCGTAAGGGCCTACTTGAATAAAGAGTATTTTAACTTTTGTGCCCTTAATTAAGACTAGTGTACATTTAATTTGAGACTATAAAGGGATTTCTAGTGAATAGTCAAAGGACGGTTCAATCAAAGGGGTCGGATCGCATAACGGCTTTAATCCTAATTTATATTATAAATGCGAATGTTTGTTTATCCGTTACGCTTTAACATCTTAATACCGAAAAGTATAGTTGAGGCTCAATGTACATTATGAGGAACTGAAAAAAAAAAGTTGTTTTTTTTTTTTTCGTAAATTATAGTTTTATTTTCATTAGTTTTAGATATTTTCTGATCATTTATTACAATATATTTACAAATTTTCATTGTGCACTAAAAAATGAGCTTCGTAGGCTTTACCTGCAATTATTTTGTATATAATTTACCGGGTGCAGGATAGGTGATTGATACATAGGATACCTAACATACATACCAACCTTGCCTTTTTTTATGATATCGGTAGGCGGATGAAAAAGGGGGCCACCGCCTATGGACAATGACGTTGTAAGAAATATTAACCATTCCTAACATCACCATGTAATGCGCCACCAACCTTGGAAACTAACATGTTACGTCCCTTGTGCCTGTAGTTACACTGGCTCACTTACTCTTCAAACCGGAACACAACGATACGAGTACTGCTGTTTGACGGTAGAATATCTGATGAGTGGGTGGTACCTACCCAGACGGGCATGCACAAAGCCCTACTAGTAAGTAAACCTAACCTTAAATATGAACTGTTGATTCACAATATGATATTTTATGAAAGTAATTTTGGGAGAAATTGTGATACTCATAGCATTGGTACAATCACAAACTTGTCACTCCTGTTACTCGTTTGCATAGAGTCCATAACTCTTTTGTGGGGTTATATTATGTAAACTTAGCTTTACAACAGGATCCCAGGAAACGTACAAAATGACTCTGTTGCCAAATTAAAAAAAAAAAACACAAACTTAAGGCAAGCGTTGTGCGAAAGGTTATACAATCAGTGAGTTCATGGTTTATAACTTTGGGCTTGAAACGATTGCCTCCTGGCTGTTTGTCTCTGTGATATGGAATATATGTAAATTATCATAAATTGACAAAAAAGCCGCTGAGCTTCTTTTGCCGGCACTTCTCAGGTCATGGTATTTTCTCTTCCGAAGCAATGATAGTGTTTAATTTGATAATAAGTAAGTGAAATGCTTCTATATTCATACGCGGACGAAGGGACGGACGGTAAATAATTTAAAATGGTAACATTAACATTATCTCTGTTTTCCACTTGAACATAAAATAAGGTAACACTTAGTAAATTAAAATAGTATATTATTATAATAATGTTATAGTTATGAGGACGGACTTACTGGCGGTCATAACGGTACGGTGCTTTAGTTTTGCGGGCAATGATATTAGTTTAAGTGTACCATAGGGTTGGCAGATTAAGGTTCGATTTATTAATATATTTTAAAGTACTTGTGGGTTGAAGTGATAACTTCTAAAGATCTGCTTCTAAAGATTTGTCTCGTACATACTTACATTACGAGTTAATTATAAGCTTGTTAAAAACTAGCCAAGTATTAATGTAACGACAGATTAATTATCCGTCTAAATCCACGTATTGACGATAACTGTAGTCACCATGTATATATCTAAAGGGATCCATTCAATTCCATTCCATATATCAAGTAATGTAATGTAATGGAATGAAAATTTTTAGAAAAAAGAAGTCGCCTAAGAAGAAATTTAATATAAAATAAATAAAAAAAATGCACTATAGAGTCAATAAGTATTACTTTTTTATTGATATGTGATTGATTGACCAGTGAGTAAAACATGTGAATCTTAGCCGACGATAAACATTGTCAGGAAACTTGCATAGGCCGTTGCTGAGTATTTTTTTGAATAAGGAGCTTAAATAGCGTACAAACGTAAAAATTTGTGATACATGTAGTTATTCCACGGTAGATCTCCTTTTTTTTGAAGTGATCACTTCGTATAGGAGGATAAACCGTTACGTTACGTAATGCGTTACGTCGCCAGTCTGTCTGGCTTCCCGTTCTCTCACGCCTACGGCAGCGGTAGGCTGGCTACTCCTCTCTCGCTCTAACCCACAGCGCTAGAACACGAACACGTGTTTGCACGTTAAATTATTTTACATTTTACTTTTTCACTGGTCTAGTTTTATCGTAATTTTTTCTATTTTTTCGGGATTTTGTCCAAACAAAAAAGGATTGGGACTACCTTATATATTAGATAAGATTTTCCGAACAATTTTGTCTGTATTGAGTGTGACTGCTTTCTGTAATAAAATAATAAATAGTTTGTGAATATTAAGAGCCTGTAAGCTGGAGAGTTGTTGAGGAATGACACGAATTAATGAGATGATTATGGGTATAGTTTTTGAAGCTTTTAATTTACACTGAGATTTAATTTCAATAGACATACTCGTATATACATTGTTATTTAATCTTGTAAAGGAAAATATAGTATCTGACGACCTCCGTGGTCGAGTAGTGTGTACACCGGTTTTCATGGGTACGCCACTCCGAGGTCCCGGGTTCGATTCCCGGCCGAGTCGATGTAGAAAAAGTTCATTAGTTTTCTATATTGTCTTGGGTCTGGGTGTATGTGGTACCGTCGTTACTTCTGATTTTCGATATCACAAGTGCTTTAGCTACTTACATTGGGATCAGAGTAATGTGTGTGATTTTGTCCAATATTTATATTTATAGTAAGAAAACCTACCACATGTGTATCTAACATTTCACATTGTACTAGTACGATGGAACAAGCTCGAAACCTTACCCGAAATAAGAGGGAAGATCTTAGTCCAACAGTGGGACACTTATAAATACTGTTACTTATATGGCTAAAAAAGAGGTGTCCCGGTGATTAAAACACGTGCTTCTTAACCGATGATTGCGGGTTCCAATACCATTGAATTTTCATATGCTTAATTTGTGTTTGTAATTCATCTCGAGCTTGGCAGTGAAGGAAAACATAGTGAGGTAACCTAATGTGTCTAATTTAAGTGAAATTTGTGATGGAATAAGCTCCAAACTCCTATGGGTGTGTTATACTGCATTTTTGCATTGAGTCCAAACACCAAGACCGCTAGTACAGTCAGGAAGAATTAACTGTGCACTTGGGTTTTGTACAACAGGAGCAGTTGTTGTGGCGACAAAACGCAGCACCTTGTATCACCATCCTAGTGCCTTAGAGGGATAGAAGAGGAGAAAAATCTGACTTTTTAGTTGTGAAAGCGCATACCTGCGTTTTCTTGGCATTAAATTCGACAAGATTATCAGAACCCCATTTGACAATGAGTTCTAAAGTCCTATCGAGTTCAACAACAAGATCCCTTGCCTCTCCTCAGTTTCCCCGCAGTGGGACCCCCCATATACCGTTCTATCATTCGTATAGCAATATATGTTCACAAGGGTGAGCATATCATTGACTTGCAAAAGAAAAAGTGTGAGGAAAAGCACAGAACCCTGGGGGACGCCAGAATTCACTGCATGGAATGCTGTTCGGAGGTAAAATATATGATGGGTGGATCATACTAAAATAGACACATGATCTGATGATGATGAGATATATCTTGAAATGCGTCGAGGAAGTATATTTTGTTCATTCAATAAGTCCGGAGAGCCTTATGAGGCCTTACAAAGAGAAGGCCTGTGTTTATATAGACCATAGCTTTGTTGCGTGATGATCTATGTTTTGTATGTTGAATTTAATTCACAATCATATTAAGTATTCTTATTTCAGGTAAATTGATCGAAGGTAAATACTTACTAAGCATCACGCGGTGCATTTGATATCTAATGGATGGTATATCATTGGTCGAGAGCTTTGATAATCCATGAAATCCGTTTTAAAAGTCGACAGAAACTGTTATCGGAACTTTGGCAGTAAAATTGAATTTGATATAAGCGTTGTAATATAATTAAAGATATATAAGTCAAGAACGGTTGTTAGTGCACAATGTAGCTGAGCTGAACTATTAGCAAATCACGTGGCATACGTAAATCTAAGGATTATTAACCTCTCTCTTCTTCGATTGGACTAGACTAAAGTGTTCGTACAAATCGACTAATTAATAAGATTTTTTTCATGTAGCGCTCAACTGACAAATCTACTAAACTTATATGATATTTTAGAAGATGTCTTTCGTAGACGGTTCCAGTAATTGCTTTAAGGTTTCAACAAATCCATAGAATTGGAACGAGAACCGCGAATTTGTGAATATTCGTTTATCACAAAAGTATATTTAATAGTTAAAATCAGAATTATACCTGCGGGAATTCAAATCGCGCCGTTACTGTTTAGATATTTGTAATGAATTGAATCGGCAACCCTCATTAGAAGCCAATTCGGTTAATTGATGAATGTTTCGCCAATAACAGAGGATTTAATATTTTGAGCTCATTTTAGTTATGGCTGTTAGTTCGGTTGGTTTATTCGAATGTATTTATTTGTTAAATTGATTGCCAACACCGCGGTTGGTGAGTTTTGATTATTAGGTTAATTTCGTTGTTTGCGGAGATTATTTTGCTGGTTATTGGTTGTTTCGTTCAAATGTTGATTGAATACGTCTTTATTTCGGTTTGTCTCTTTGGTTTCGTGGTTTATTTTGTTTAGTTTTAGACGCTGAAGCCAATCAAATGTAACAGTAAAGAATTTTGTAAGAGCTGCGTTATGTTTGGAAATTTAGGGTAACTGTTCCACGCCTCGACGACCTGTTACTCCTGCAGCTGAATTCATATGATATTTTCGAAAGACATTTTATCGGATTATAAAATGGAGTTAAAAGAAAGTGTAATTATGTTTGCGTACACTCCTGTTTAATACAATGTATACCGGATACAGCCTCTCTTTAGTCTCTTCTCATGGGAGACTTGCCAATGGTGAACTCTAAACGCTATCAATTTCCGGACTCATGCTGACATTGATAAATTCTCAATAATCTTTTACTGGTATCGTATTTAGAACCTCAAAATCTGCAACTTACAAGCAAGCCACTAGACCAACGAGGAATTCCCCAGATCGTACCCAGGGGAATATTATTAAAAGTATCACACGGTAATTAATAAAAGGAATAATTGAACGGAATACTTCATTATTCGCGCGAGAGATTCAATTTTAATAAATTAATTGCATTAATTATACAGACAACGTATTCAACATGAGTTTATTACGGCTTCGTAAACATTTTATTCACCGTTATTCTATTCTGCTTTCCTTGAAACTTAATCATGTTTATTACTTATATCCTTACTAATATTAAACATGCGAAAATGACCTGTTTTTTTTTAAATATTGGTAGGCGGATGGGTACTTTAAGGAATATTAACTATTCCTAGTTTTATGAAAATTAAGTCCTTAAATATATACAAATATGAATTAAAAATAGTTACTGTATAAATCTTGACCGCTAGGAATAGTGGCGAGAATGCTAGCAGCATTTCCCCGTTGAATCGCAATTTCGATCGTCTGGGCAAAAAACGATCCAGCTCTCCTGTCACTAGTGGAGGAGACAATAAGACGAGGTGTTATACTTTCTATGATAATCGCAATCAATTCCATATATAGACAATGCTTCATGAATCTTCGGTGTTATCTCCCTTGTGGCTGCAGATACATTGGCTCACTCACCCTTCCAGACAGAGCACAACAATAGTAATTATTGCTATTTGGCGGTATAATATGTGATGATTAGGTGGTACCTACCCAGATGGGCTTGCACAAAGCCCTACAACCAAGTGAATTAAAATCAATATTAAATTTATAACATATGCGTAAGTTATCTGGGATATACAAAAAGACTTTGGGAACTTAACATTACGCCCCCCCCCCCTACGCCTAAAATTCCGAAAACTAGTTTCTTATATAGCCACAGGAAAGGACTTTTGGATTGAACCGCAGTCTTCTATTGTTCTAACTACTTGGCCACCTAGGGTCTCATATATGAAAAATAAAACAACACCCTATAAATAAATCCTATTGAGGAGAATGCTTGGAGCCTATTGTCATCTTACTTTTCCAATTGTGCTGGCTTTGTATCCATATATACGTTCTCTTCGACACGTGCAGGTTTCCTCACGACGTTTTCCTTTAGCACGAGATAAAATACAATCACAAATTAAACACTTGAAAATCAAAGGTATATTTATCTGGGTTTGATCTGCTATCATCGGCAAAGGTCACTGGGCCATCCCTCTTATACCATTAAAAGAGTAAGACTTGTTATATCTAATAATCCAGTTTTCGTTTCAATTAACCTCTCTATTTTTTATGAGCACTGGATCAAGCTGTATAAATAGCTTTACGTAGTTATCAACTAACAGCTTCTTAATACCTAAGGCTCAGGGAATCTTGACAGAATAAACTCAATAGGCTAATTGTATATTTAAATTTAGAACGCGGGGACATATATTAAGTCACGTTATTTTAATCTGAATTCTTGTAAGACTTTAGACCAAAGAGTCTTTATTCGATAACACTAAAGATGTTATAGTAAATTACAGTAGTATACTTACCGTCTTAACATCGTCTATCATTTGGAACTTAAAATTTCGTTGAATAATTCAAACATAACAACCGGACGAGACTCTACGGAACCTTTCATTTTTGACTCGGTTTTTTATCGCTCTACTGTTTTTAAACCGAGCCCTGTAATTAGGGATACACATGGATTTCCTTAGTTGTATGGATTTGGACTATTGATTTAAACATTTTTTTTTTAATATCGTTTATTTTATAATTAGAATAAGGGTGTAGACAGAACGTTGATACTGAAGGACAAACATACAAAAAAAAAAACAAGTGTGCGTCTCCGGACGCCCGACAGAAGTGTAAACTTAAACAAATGCAAATTGAGCTATTTAATGTTGTAATTTTTTAACTTGATAAAAGGTTATCACTTTAATGGTATGTATATTAAGATGATCATTTAAGGTCGTTATTTATTAATAAAATCTTTTATTGATTATAAAATATATTTTATTATCAGTTACAATTCTTGAATATGTACATATTCATAAGAGAAAGGGAAGCCAAACAGACTGGCGCCGTAACGCGTTACGTAACGAATAGATTTACACTTCCATACGAAGTTATCACTTCAAAAAAACGAGAGTTGCCATGCCTCCTACATGTGTCACTCATTTTACATTTGTGCAGGGTTCCTCACGATGTTTTTCGTCGGCTAAGATACATGTTTTACTCACAGGGCTATCACATATCAACAAAAAAGTAGTACTTATTGACTTTAATATTATTTTTTTTAATATAATTTATATCAAACTTTTTTAAGACGAATATTTTTTTTCCCAAACGATTTTTCATAAGGTTTCACCAAAAACCGGAGTGGTTCATGAGAAAGGTTTATATGTATAATTAATTAGGTTTGTGTAAATTGTCAGAAGTATGATGATAATTGTTGAAGTTGAACAATTTATCGACCAATATAGACGTTTATTATGATACTTGATGAAAAAAAAAACTAAACAAATATCAATATAAATATACTAACCACCGTTCTCCTGCACGAATTTATTGTTTGGAACACACTTTCTGAACGCACCCGTAAACGTCAAACATGGCGGCCAGTTAAACTGTCATGTCATTTAATTTCATAAATTTAATATCGAAATATGCGGAGGATTATGTTGTTGACTAAAAATCATTATTTTTTAATGATCTATAATTGTGGATAGGTTTCGATCGGGTTTATCATAGACCTGAACGAAATTATTCATATAGATGAACGTTTTATGTTGTCTTAATTCTAATCGTGCGGAGCCGGGTCTTCTAACTAGTATTATTATAATAATATTAAATTATATATATATTGAATGTTCAGTTAAATTACCAATTAGATTATTTACGTCTGGTAAACGTCCCGTGACGGCAGGTTGTACATTTGATTATTTAAATTCCGTATTTTCCTTATGACAGTACGAGTTACTTTCATGAGGAATACGAATTTTCAGATGAAAAAAATCCTTACTTATTTTCTTATTGACATTTCTATTTATTATAAACGATATTATTAAGTTAGGAGACGGCAATGTTTTTTGAAGATCTTCGCTCACAGACGCTCGCATTTTACAACGTAAATGTGGTAAAAAGTATACATAGAGATACTTCTAGTACTTGTTTACACACTTATAATGCAATAACACTGGCTCACTCATCCTTATATCATATGAAAAGAAGATATAATGATTTATAAATAGCTTATGCCCCCTTAGAACCTTTAAGACTTAAAATACAATTTAAATAACAAAAACATATAATTTTCTACTACCAGCAATTCTGTGAACTAATTTTACTTGAAACAATTTCGGCGACATCGGTCTACAGATACAATATCTATTCTCTCACTCAAAATCCAACGGGACGACAATCTGACACAAACAGAGCCGATCAGGTGTAAAACCCAAGGCTTTACCTGATTTCCAAGGTATAAGAGCGTAATACCGTGAACGCCCTTGTTCATTATACTATCGAGTTATTTAATAGTAGCAAAACCTTAGACTAAATAATCTATATAAATATATAACTAGATAGAGTGCTATACAAGAAAACTATGTACTATAAAAGAACTAAAACAAACAAACGAACTTTATCTTGGTGTGCGTGTCAGCTACGCTTAACACTCACCAATCGTCATACAAATTTACTAGTGTGCGTCTAATCAGTGGGTAACTATTGGCCAGTATTTATTTCGACGCGTTCTACTTTACTAGTGTGCGTATCCAACTATCAAATAGCAACACTAAACACCTTACTTAAATATACTAAAACTAAACACCTGGAATTTTTTTCAAAACGTTTTTGGGCAAATCGTACGACATAGTTATATACATATTCATACTTCTCGTGTATTTATTTATTTATATTTAGAAGTTCTATATACAATTTTCAACAGGCTTTCTTGTAAAAATGCATAAATATTTTTTAATGCATTCCATCGATCGTTTGAATGTATTTTGTGTTATATGTGATAATATATTACTTCTTATTCAAAGTTGAATTTAATTGTAAGTAATTTTATAAATACGAAAGGTATTTTGTTCATTAAAATGACTTAAGATGAAAAAAAATTGTGCATAATTATTTTGTAACATTCAAAAAGGAAAACGGGTCTGTTAATCCATAATACAGATTAATTTAAATTATTTTTGTAATATTTGTTATTTTTAATTCTTCTGTTTTGAATAAAATTATCTATTGGTTGAATTATTTCTTTTATCTCTTAATTACTCAACCCATCATCATTAAATTTAGCATTTACGTGTAACCCTGATGGTTACAAAATAAGATATAAGTCATAAGGACAATCAAACGAAGACATAAAAGTATTTTGGTCGTAATAAAAAAAAAAAAATGATTACATTTGTAACTTTTCTATTGATGAATAACTAAAATACTAAAAAATAAAAAAGCCGCTTTCACAGTGATTTATCATGTACGAGTAACTAACGACTCAAGATTCGGCACAGCATCCGGCGATTAGATACATCTGCCGCTAACAAATACGAACCTCTGTGAAGCAATCTCTATTATGTAGCGAGGTATGAGTATTGACATTTAAATATAATAACAGAATAGTTTTAAGCGCAATTGTTAAAAGTACATTCAAATTAAGTAAATTGATGTTTAAATATTAACTTCCTAATTTGACGTCATTGCAATTTTTTAGATTCCAAATTTTAAACGTGCTTATATTTTGTAAAAGAGTTTTAATTGTGTATGTGTGTGTATTATACACACCAGTCTATAGAATTGTTTATAAGGCTTCATATATCGAGCATCTGTAATCAAACCCGAGGTCGGGATAATAAAAAATTACCGAGCCGAGTTTAGGTTGGATTTATAATATAATATATTTTTATCCATTATTTATTGAACAATGTATGAAATCAACAAATAAATATTACTGGCAAATGTTCCAAAGCGTACATAAAGAGTACTCCTCGCCAAAAATCCTAATCAACGAAGTCGCGAACAAGATCGTACTTTAAAAATTTAATTCGTACGAAAAACTCGATGGCCATAAGTATTGATACAACAACGCTCTTCATTTCAGCGTACATCAAAATTTACGAGAGCGAGTGCCTGACTCTCTTCCTATTACTACACGTTCATACTAAGACGACTATTTCCTTACCAATTGACTCAAGTTTAGTGACGTCCTGTGTTGCGGGTTCGATTCCACGATACATTGCATTGATCTTTGAAATCTAAATAGCTCAAAGGAAGATACTTACTCATTTTTTTTATTGAATTAGATAGGCGGATAAGCAGATGGTGGGAAGGGGATGGTGGCACCTGATAGTAAGTGGTCACCACCGCTCATAGACAATCGAGCTGTGATATATTAACCCTTCCTTTCATCTCCGATGCAACACCAACCTGAAGAACTAAGTTAAGTCTCTTGTGTCTGTAGTTACACTGGCTCACTCACACTTCAAATCGTATAATAATAAATAAATAAAATATTAGATATATGCCATTTTAAATCTGAATGAGAATTATGCCGCTAAAATTCATTCCCGTCCTGATTTGTACAGTTGCTATTTTTAATAATGATTTCATTGAATAATTCGTATGTAAATATTTTATGATAATTTGTAAACAGATTAAAAAAGTAAATAAACGTTTAAATCGTTTAAATCTATTGTTTCAAATGACCCTTAATTATAATTAAACTGATTTAAAATTCAAGTGGAGATTACGGTAATAATCGCGGTTTAAAGTTTAGTAAAGCGTCGAGTTTAGCAGGATTATCTTAGTTTTGGCTGGATTAAAGTATCTTTGTGAATTTTCTTTGTTAATAATATGTAAGATTTAGTGACTTCCGTTGGTTTAGTGATTAGCTCACAGGGGTGTAGAACTCGAAGTCCTAGAATCAATATCCGGATCAATAAAATTTTTTTTTTTTTTTTATAAAGAAACTTCTTGTTCGTTAACCGGATTTTTGAGATTGTATACATTCGTAAAGCCTTAATTTGATGTCCTATTGGATTGTTAGAGTGAGAGAATAAATTGCACTTCATGCACTTGTATTGGCGGCTTCATTCGGTTTTGAAATTTGGGGCCTTACGTTTCCTATTTTAGGCTGCCCTGAGGCGAACGGCAGCCGATATGGCCTCGTGGTGCCGTACTCTTCGCTAGTATGTGCTTACGCTAGTGCGTTATCGAAATCGCCTGCTTCCCCTGAGGAGAGCGGCGCTGAGCCATGAGCGAAGCACAGCACAGGAGCGCTCGTGAATACGTTTTATCGACACTCTCACACCCGCGCCGAGGATGGGCAACGCTGTGATTTTAGTGGGTAATAATTCCATATAACCCAGCTCCTATCATCCAAGAGCTCGTGTACCTTTTTGAAGGGTCTCACTGTGTGAAAACATTACACAATTACCTTCCTTTCATTCTTTCTCCATACCAGATTTCGGCTCAGTGGTTTGGCCGTGAAAACGTATCAGACACACAGACAGACAGACATTTATAACATAAGTATAGATTTGCTTGACGACTTGGATGAATAAAAATCTTTTATGAAAATGTCTTATAATAATATGTACGGAATATCGTAATGTGTACGATCATCAGTGGAGGGGTACAGAAATATGGTCCGCAGTTAAAAGTGGAAACAAACAGTGTTCCACAAGCTCACCGAGTTAGGTATACCTGTACGTACTCGCTACACAGTCGATGTGGTGTTTGTAACCACTGCTTTGTAGTGAATTGTTTTAATATATGATATTTTATAAAATATTCATTCTAGTTTACAGTTATTGATTTTCTTTGATTATATTTATTGGAATGGAAGGGAAGGAATATTCGGAGCATATTGCACCATGCGGTTCTAATGGGAGATAAAGCTGGTTATTTACATTGCGTTATTTATTAATTTAAACCAGCGCCTTTATACCAAATTATATACTTTGACTTAGATTTTCGCGATTATTACACTAGTCTACTAGTCTACTAGTCTGCCCGTGACCACGAACACTGCAAAGTGCTCGAAACGTCGGGATGTTAAAATATAATAATTAATATACGCGATTAAATCCGTTAAAAAAACTAGTTTTATTTCAATATATACTTTGAATTGCAAATGTGACAAACTCCTCTACAGAATTTCAATCCCATTGACTTCATGAAAACTTATAAACCCCGTTTAAGTCCATTAGGATGTGAATTTCGAAACACCCATTCTTAATATTCCTTTGAAAAATGACGTCCTGTTCGACCAACTCGATTAGGACTTTGTATTTGGTTTAATTTAAGAAGTTAAAAAGATGGTAGAACCAAAATATCAATTAAATGGAATCGAACAAAATCACAAATGCGTCAGAGTTTTGAATTGAAACATGGTTAATATTATATTTACACGAATATAAATAATATGCAAATATTTTCTAGAAACGCGACCAGTTTTCAACAATAGGGTGCTTTAGTCAATCGGCTCTCAATAGGTTTAAAGAGATAAATTTGAACAATCAATCTGTTTGAATGGAAATACTACATCGATGGATACAATTTGGTGATCCGACCGGATATAATTGGATTCCTGTGTTTGGGTTTACGATGCCTTTCGGTGGTTTTTTTATTTCGACGGTTAATAAAAGGATACATTACAAATGATCTTAAATTATCGGCTTTTTGCTTGGATGCTACTATATTTAATTTTGTTTTTGAAATTCAATTGTAAGTTTGTTAGTATAATGTTTTAACTTTTGTTTTTTTTTTCTGTCTTATGTTCGTAGTCAAATGTAATTCTATTTATTTAATATTATTTACTTATTGATTGTCATTTGAAAACTACCACTGGTTCGAAATAAAAATATCTTGACCTGAGAAGAACTGAGCAGGTTTTTTTTTTTAATTTGTGATTGTTTATAATAATATCACAAAGATATAGGCATGAGGCGATCATTTCAAAGCCAAGATGTGCTATCAACCATGAATTCACTAATTGTCGTAAATCTTACGCACACAAGCGCTCTTTTATTTTTTTTAATTTAGCGACAATGGTATTTTGAATGCTATTTGGGACCATGTTGTAAAAACCTATATTAATAGTAACGACATTAAACTTATTTTTTTTTTATTGGTATTTAAACTTATACTTTTCTTTGGAACTTTGGAAGATAAGTTAAAGCGCCAAAATGGTATTGTCGAAAAATGAGGTTTACTAACTTAACACAAAAGCTCATTTCCCAAAAGTATCATTTTGGTGCTTACCCCATTCTTCCTTTATACTGGCGATATAATTAATAACATTAGTAATTATAAAATACATAAGGTGTGCCATTTATTTTTATTTTTTATGATATGGGCAGGCAGGTAAATGGGCCACTAACCATCACACCAAATACCATCGTGTGGTCACCACCGCCCGTAGACATTAGCGAGGTAAAAAATGCACCCTTCCTTACATCGCCTATACTGGTGTTCCCAATCTTGGGAACAAATATGTTATATTCCTTGTGCCTGTCTTCTATCTGGAACAGAACAATTCTAAGTATTGCTGTTTGGCGGTAGAATATCTGTACCAAATATGGACACTTTATTTATTATGGAATATAACACATCATAGAAATAACAATAATAATTGAAAAATACATAAATTCGTTAAGATTGATTAAAAAACAAAACTAATCTTTACAAAAGAATTCAAGTAAATTCAAATAAAGATTTCTTGATCTCCACAAAGGTCCACAAAGATAACTTTATTCACGACACCCTTAATATTCTATTTGTATTTACGAATATTGTATTTTTTTTTTAATCTAAATAAAAGCTTCTTTATAGCGGTTTCATCACGTAAAGAGATTATACGACCTTTATTATGGGAAAAAAGTAATAGTTATTTGTAAAAGATTGAGTCGAAGTAACCCAAATATCAAAACAATAAGATTTTAATTCATATTAGCGGGATCAAATCTAAAGTATCACAATCATTATCTATACTAATATTATAAACGTGAAAGTAACTCTGTCTGTCTGTCTGCCTGTCGCTCTTTCACTGTCAAACCAATGAACCGAATTTGACGAAATTTGATATGAAGCAAACTTGAACTCCAACGAAGGACATAGGTTACTTTTTTTGCCTAAAACATAACAATCAAACCCTAAAACGCGAGCGAAGCCGCGGGCGACAACTAGTAAGGAATATTAAAGAAAAATAAGTCTTAGAATATAATTTGACACGTTTATGACTTTAATTAGATGAAAAAAATTTTAGAACAATACTTGGTTTGGTACTAACTTGGTTAAAGGGCTTTGTGCAATACCGTCTGGATAGGTAACTTATCAGATATTCTACCGCTAAACATAAATTCACAATATTGTGTTTCGGTTTGAAGGAAAAGTCAGTGTAACTACAATCACAAAGGACATCACTTCTCAGCTCCAAAGGTTCGGCGTATTGGTATAAAGAATAGTTCTTATTTCTCATAGTGTCAATATTAGTGGTGGTGACCGTTTACCATCAGGTATCCCATTTTTCCGTCCACCTACCCATGTTATAAATAAATATTGATGAATAAATCGAGACGACCCGCAAGAAAAAATATTCTTTCCGAAATTTTCGGGTTAATCTGGGGCAAGTACTTATAATTACTTTATAGCGAGGAAACCTGCCCATGTCAGATCAGAAGTGTGTCGATAAAGTCGCCTTGGCAATGTAAAATGATTCTGATCAAGTCTAGAACCTTTGCAAAGCAGAAGAACATTTACAGGTTATCAAATCTATATAATTTAGGAACAAACTGTATAAAATCTTGAAGAAGACTATTTGAGTATTATTCTTCCCCAAAATACACGTATGCCCATCTCTCTAATTCTATTCTATCTGATCTGATTTTATCTCCATCCAATCCAATTCGAACGGATGACAACTTCATCCGTTCGAATTGGATTAATCTGAACACAGAAAGATAAATCAGTATGTTTATTATGTAACGCTCATGGGATATGACCACGTGTCATCAAATTGCACTTCACTTTTATTGTAGAAACCGATTTTATGTAATTAGTATGGTAGATATTGATATTTATCGTTATCATAAATCTGCTGTATTAATCATACTAAGAAATGGAAAAGGGAGTTATATTATTACTTATAGTCCTATGGAATAAATTGGCACAGCATGACACATCAAGACCAACATTTTCATGCTCTCTGGAGCAGAGCATTGTAACACTACAAATTTCAAAAATAAGGGCTGTTACCGATCATTTCTATTCAGAGAAAGTTAATAACATATTGGGCGATAAAAACTCGGGACTTCATGATTCTATAGACTTATAAGAAATCCAATTTATTGTTCTATTGCTTTTCTGGTCGACACAATCTAATTAATAATACGATAACGAAAACTTTTGATATGCTATCAAACGTTACCAATTTTTTTAAATCTGTTAAAGCGATTATAACTTTTGCTAAACAAAAATATATATACGAACACATAATATTAAACACAAAATTATCTTTGTTCGTTTAAAAATGGCAATCGTTTAAGATAAAACCGTGTCACTGAAATACACATAAAAGCTGACAGTGCCGATTATTATAACGAAAACTTAAAAAGTAATTGATGTATTAATTATTGAGTCGGGTTTAGGGTTGCCAGTTTCAAGAAATTTTTATTTTTTTAGATCATATCCAGATAAATATTTACGTGTCAAGTCTAGAATTTGCTTTTCAAGGTACCACCCATTCTTAATTTATTATAGGTGACGGCTTAAAGGCTGAGTAAGCCAGGGTAATCCACATGGACCATAACTACTTAGTCCTAAGGCTGGTGGTATATTAGCGGTTGGTTAATATTTCTTAAAGCCATAGACTACAGGTGGTTATGACAATCTGTACAGTTGCCAGTTTAAATATTTATTAGAAAAATAACATGGAAATTCTGAATAATATTACAAAGTATATGTCAATATTTAAACCCTTCAAAGGACCGCCGTTATAAAAGGTTTTTTCGATCTAATTTGACGCCGAGTTCGGCTATTATATTTTAGGGTATGGCAACACAAGCTGGGTTACCTGTATATCTAACAAACAGTTTCGTTAAGAAAATTCGATAAATACATATACTGACATGCAGGTATTTTCAAAACTGGTTTAGTTCATATATATTTGTTTATAGATTTACTCACTCACGAAGGCTCGCCCGTTCTTTAAATGATTGTTTAAACTGTCACTTAGAGTCAAATTGACCCCACGAGTCTAATTAAAATTTAATAATACAGATAGTTTCTTTTGTTGTCAATAGATGGCGTTAATAGTATATGAAATGGCATTGTAAATTAACATGGTGATTTTTATTACTAACAGTATTTAAAACGGGATATTTGCCATGTTTTTTATTTTTATTTGTCGGAGCTCGATATTTCGACATTATCTACGAATGTCTTGTTCACGAGAACTTTTATTTTCATAAGTTTTTAAGTATATCGAAGAAATTTCTTGGATCCATAGTAGGTTAAATTAATGAATATATTTAGTAAATGAGGAGATGTATGTTTCTTTTAGGTAACTAATAAAACTACTAAACCAATATTGATAAAACTTATACCAGAAAATACAGCGCGATACCAAAATGCAATCTAAGGTTTTAACATACAATGTATGTTCTAGAAAGGCAACGTCTGCCGACAGTTATGATTGTTTCAAATAAAAGATTCATAGTTGAATTTTATAAGTATTTTTCGTTCAGTGAGTAATTTTCTTTGACTTATTAAAGAGCACAATTCAGACTTTTATACATTCTCGTTTGTCTTTAGCAAAGGTTATAAAGGCACATATCTATGGTCGTTTGCCGCATCCAAACAAAACATTGTTTGTTAGATTCGTGTAAATATATTCCAATCACGTACTTTACTAGTCCCGAGCCAAACATAAGCCGACTGTCTTTTCTTATTTCAATCGATGGCTACTTTATTTGTCTTGTGTTTATCGATAAAAGTCCTTCCCTACCCCTTATCACTAAATTGAATTGGTACGGGACAAAAGGCCTCGAACCACCGAAAATTTAGGGTTGTCTCGTGAATATATTAGTTTATAATCTGGATTTTGTTTAAAGATATATAAAGAAAGTTGAATGAAATAATTGTCTTTGAAACATTGTAAGATATTTTCAAGTCAAATGATCTGAGATTATGTGCATAGATTATTTGGTATTATACTAAGTATTAGAAGAAGAATTAGATAAAAAGTGCGTAACGATCTTAATACATGGTTCACTTATGTAGCCGATATGGCCCAGTGAGTAACAAATGAATCTTGATCATCATAATTCGTTTTTCTGCCTACAACAATATAGTGAATAGAACTGAATGTAGAAAAGCTATCCCCCCCATTTTTCATTAGAACAGCGTGGCGAAAAAAATCCGTCAAAAGACAAGTCGCATTAACTCTACAATGGGATATTTGCAGACTATTTTAGTGCAACGCAGTGATATGAATTATTTTCAAGTTTCACTCAATTGTTTTTATATTTGTATATAATCTTTACATACTAGGCTTCCATTGCACTTTGCTTGTTTTATATATATATATTGGGTGTATATCACCATCCATAGATATTGGTGCTCTAAGAAATTTTAGCTTATACTAACATAGCCAATGTGCTACTATTCTTGGGTACATACTGACGACCTCCGTGGTCGAGTAGTGTGTACACCGGTTTTCATGGGTACGCTACTCCGAGGTCCCAGGTTCGATTCCCGGCCGAGTCGATGTAGAAAAAGTTCATTAGTTTTCTATGTTGTCTTGGGTCTGGGTGTATGTGGTACCGTCGTTACTTCTGATTTTCCATAACACAAGTGCCTTAGCTACTTACATTGGGATCAGAGTAATGTATGTGATGTTGTCCAATATTTATTTATTTGCACATGTAATTACGATGGCTCATTCTCCTTTCAAACTGGAACTTCACTCTATAAAATATTGCTGTTTGGCGGTGACAGAAAACTCTGTCACCAAATAGAAATTTTATTTACCATAATTGAGCGCCCTGAATTCAACTAACGTATAAGTACATTTTATAATAGAAAAAAACTCTGCAATTATGTTCATGACATTAAAGTAATTTTAGTTTTTATTATATTTTTGTAATAGACAAAGGAAAAGAGCAAACATTGACAGCCCTAGCCGCTTATCTAGCGCATGATTAAACTCTCGTGCAACTTCTTGCAGAAAATACAGGAAAGCTCCCACTTTTCTTTCTGCACTACTTTTTTATTCCATATTACTACGGGGTAGCGTCAGCATAATATTATTAATGTTAATAACAAATATAATTTAAAAAACTAATAAACACTGAACAATGAAGCGTTTTGTCCAAAAATAATAGTTTAAAAAACACGGTATTAGCTTTAAGTAATACCCATATCATGGGGGTGCATTTCTAATAGTCCAAACTGTCCACCATCTTGGACGTCCGTCATATTGGGTAGAAGTCACGTGACTATTTTTTTCGTATTCCTGACAGCAAACCCTTTCTTTTGATATCCATATCATGGGGGTGGATTTCAAACAGCCAGACCGCCATATTGGATTTATAATGACGTTTCTTAGCTAGTCATGTATTGTCATCAGAACTCAGAGCGTGTGCAAAATTTCATCCTAATCGAAGACCGGAAAGTGGGTCAAATTAAGATTCCAAGATTTTCTTACATACATATTTACAAGTGAAGCTAATAAAAGCGTGTTAAAAATACATAACATATAACAATAATACATAAGTGGCCAGCTTAAAAGAGTGTGGATCTCAAGGTCTGCCGATCAAACCCCAAGTGTAATATAACCAGTGATTGATTTTTTTCAGTCGAGAAATACTCATCAGTGACAGAAAGCACGTACCTCGTGTTTGTTCTGCGCCTGAACGTTTTCTGCTTATGTCAGATTTGCCATTTCATTGGATTATGAGAGAGAAGGAATATGCTTTTATATGTTCTGTGCTGCCTGGTCTCTTTTGTCAAAAATCGTTCCGGAGAACATCATTATCATTTATATTTTATGAGATTTGGATTAAGTAAAACAAGTTGGTTACATACCTACTTAACATTTATTTGGTGACTAAATATTAATTAATTATTACACATACCAATTAATGGTACACTGTATTGATAATTGAGCGTTGACTATCTTTATGAGTACTTACCACTGGTTGTTGTGTTTGTTTACCCAATTTACACAACTTACTTGGTGGTTTATGTTTACCACCTAGCAATACTTAGTACTATTCTGTTCTGTTTTGAAGGTTAAGTGATCTTGTAAAGAACTGCTTGGTAAGGACAGCTTCAATCTTGAAGATATAGCTTGGAGCTCATTCATGCTGTTCCAAGGCGGGTTGGTGGATACAGATGTGGCAAAATTTATGTCACACGATGTAATGATTTACGATAAGCTAAGTATTATTATATTTATAACGACACGATTCCGCAGCCTCTCCAATCCATTCCGAGGACAGTCATCGCAGAGGTTTGAATCCCACGTAACTCGGTTTACCCCACCCCCACTTTTTGCGGGAAAGAAAAAAGAATTTCTAATATTGTTTATTTCTATTTTTAACTTATGACTTATTTATCATATGGATAAACTTTTCACTGTCACATCTCTGAACTTGAGACAAGCGTATGACAGATTCGAAAGGTTACATTTACCTTATTTCAAAGTCTAAGTGACATATTCTAGACATTTTCTGATAAGAGTCTAAAAATAATGTTAGCTGTCGATTTTGTTGACAAAAAACATCCTAGAGCAATGAGAATTAGGCGTAGGTGAAAGGTCAGTGAACCTATTTAGCCTTAACACGCTTAAGCACTGCTAAACCTTAGAGGATCCTATCACCAGTTAATTTATGTATCAACAGGTCAACTAATATTACGTATAAGTACACCAATATATATTTATATGCACAATAACTTTGTCTGTCTGTCTGTTTGTAAGGCCTTGATGAAATTTGCCGTGAAGCAAGCTTTAACTCCAAGGAAGGTCATACTATTTTATACATAACACCTGACGACTAACACCCTATATTTCAACAGTCGCCATGTTTTTATGGAATAACTAATATTCCTATTTTCATAATGACAAAATTATACAAACACCTACGACAATATTTCATTTAAATTAGTTAGTACATGAAATTCACGCTTGTCCTATCAACAACATATAAAACGGGAGCAGCTTCGATGCGCAGCAGGGGTTTAATAGTTTTATTAGTTCAAAAAATACACTTCATATATTAGACAGAAAATTTGTAATTTTTTTTTTTTGCTATCTGTACTTACCACAATTTGAGGGCAGGGGAATAGCGCGCGCCTAGATAGGCGTTCCATTACAATAGCTCGATTCTTCAACCACCTGCATACACGAAATTTTATTCAATATGCTGTCAAGATTCAAACAAAGCCCGGCGAAGCTGGGACTTCCATTAGGGTTTTAACGAGTTACATTTTAAATTTTTTAATATTCATTAACGTACATAAAATATGTACATCTAGCCTCTAAAGTGTCTCTGTGGTTAGAATGAGTAATTAGAATTGCCTAAGGTTGTGAGTTCAATTACATAAAAGTTAGAACCAATGAGTGGTTCACTTGGCTCTGGCAGTCTATTTTGGTCACAAGCTCATCAAATATTCTAACGCCAAACAGCATATTTAGTTTATTTTAGCAATAGATTTTGTGTTCCGATTTGAAGGATGAGTGAGTCAGTGTAACTACAGGAACAAGGGATATGAGATCTTACCTATCAAGGTTAGTAGCTCATTTTTGAAATAAGGAATCTATACATATACATAAGCAGCCCGTAAATGTCCCACTGCTGGGATAAAGGCCTCCTCTCCCTTTGAGGAGAAGGTTTGGAGCATATTCCACCACGCTGCTCCAATGCGGGTTGGCGGAATACACATGTGGCTGAATTTCGTTGAAATTAGACACATGCAGGTTTCCTCACGATGTTTTCCTTCACCGCCGAGCACAAGATGAATTATAAACATAATATATACATATAATAAAATCATAACTGATCGAAATCTGTACATATTTGAGAAAAAATATTACTGGAGATATTTATTAACGCAATAGATCACATAAATATGTTTTTTAGAAATTTTGTTTGTTTTCTGTTCGTTTGTTACCACTAATCTTGGAACCGGCTTAACCGTTTTGGATGCGGTGTTCACTGATGTACTGTAGTAACCTTGAAGTAACATGTAGCTTTTGTTTTATTTAAATCCGTTCACAAATATAAAAAATATGACTGAGACCTTATCAATAGTCCACGTAATCATTATGACATTTTCACTTGTACCAATTCTTAACAACGCATATAACTTTTGCTCTTCATTACAATGGAAAAACCATCATCAACCTTTCAATCAAGAAGGAATTCATTGCGTAACAACATTAATATAATATAATCTATACACAATAACATATAATGTAGTAGTTCCAATGATTGCGATATATCGGATACAATATTAGACAAAGTAATTGGCTGGTCAGTACAAGATAGGATTATTACCCATTGATATCCGTTCAATATGATCCAAGCTTGTCAGAATTAGGGAACGTTCAAGAGACAAGAACAAGAGATTATTCTTAAGAATATTGTGATAATGGTAATACTTCAGAGCTGTTTTTTTAGAAGCATCGTAATTTCGGAAACTATTTGGGTATGATAGTAATATATGGTTTGATTCCTTGGCGGATTCGTTTATTCTGCCGCCAAGCGGTAGTAATCAGTATAGTTGTTCCGGTTTGAAGGGTGAGTGAATGAAACTACAGGCAAAAGGGAGATAACATGTTAGTTCCCAAGGTTGGTGGCGTATTGGTGATGTGAGGAGTGGTTAATATTTCTTACAGCGTCATTGTCTAAGGGCGGCGGCGACCACTTACCACCAGGTGGCCTATTAGCTCGTCCGCCTATATATATCACAAAAAAAATAACAGTTAGTCTAACAGTAGACATGATGAAATGAGCAACACAAAGAAATAAATTCCAAAACTTAAAATGCATAAGATTTTTTTGACGATGTTCTCCTTCCTTATTTCTACAGGGGCCATTCTCAACGAATAATAATCAATTGTGTACATAATACTATTTCGCTAGATTTCGTAGAATATACAGTGTTTCGTTCGACAGTAATCGGCCTTGAGAAGTCAAGGTCTTTGTCACCGGTTTTATATCGTTACGGTATGACCTGAATACAGTTATTTATTTCTTTTCCAAAACATTTAAGGCGTCAACAATTGTTTGATCTGGCATAATATGCCCAAGTGAAAAATAACATTAATTTTTAGCTATAACGTTTTTTTTTAAATTAATTTGAAAGTATTATAAACGCTTATAACTTGTACCACACGAGTTAACTTTAATAATCCCTTTGAATAGTTATAGTCTTTTCATTCGAAACGGATGGTTATTTTTTTCAATGCTTATTCAAAAGCCAAATTGAAATGGCAATTTATTAGTTGTGTAATACTTTAACGAGATTTGTATGATCGGTAGTGGCATTTGTATTATGGGAGGCTTTGTGCGCAAATTAGTACTTAAATTACAAGTAAAATACAAAATAAATTCATCACATTTTAACAGACATTTATTATTTTTTTATTTCCAATGTGTACTGACGGTGTTATTTACTAACAGGTAGACTGTTTGCCTGTATGACTTCCTATACATTTCTATTTAGCTTTTTCTAGAATTAAGTTTTCTGGGTCAGGTTTTCGTACTGATAAAGACTCCTTCAGACTCCATGGGCAAAATTGAGGGAAGAAGTGTTGGCTCAGGAACAGGGTCGGATCTACCATATGGCTTTTTGGACTTCAGCCCAGGGACCCTGGATTCAAAGGGCCCCCAGCTATGTCAAGTCAAAGTCAAAAAAAGACGATAATGCGAAAGAATCCATAACTTAATTAAATTAAACAGATCGTATGGTTTGCAGCCCTGCGGGTCCTGCAATTAATCAAAATCATTAAATTACTTTAATTCATCTACGTTCAGATATGTCTTAGGTGGACCCCTAAGTAGTGTTAGCCCCCCAAACTTAAGGTTAACGGCCCTGCTCAGAAACACCCCGGAATAGACCAGGATTGGACATGGCACATCTTTTTCGTTTGGCGAAAGGCGTTTAGGATTTTCGCACAAGGAAATATCGTTACGCCACCTCTATATTTTTTAATTATGATATTATTTATGTTATTGTTTTAACGGTATTTTAATAAGGATTTTATTTCTTTTATTTAATTATTCTCGAACGTTATTAATTTATTTAATTGTGTGTTTTATTTAATACATAATATTATATAGTGCAAGCAACTTTGTTCCAACCGGATATTCCAAGATACCTCTCGTTCTTTTGGTTGAGTTTCTTCAGCCGGCTGTTTTCGGGTCAGGATATTATCGTTTCCGCACTAGTGGTTGTTTTTTTATTTTCATTCAATAAGTAAGTGTAATGCTTCTATATTGAATAAAGATTATTGTATTTCAATTTGAGCTTATGTTTTTGTTTTATAATTGTGTATATAAATCTCAGGTTAATTTTATATTATATTTTAACTGTGACGTTACAATTACAGAAATAGATTGTATATGAATTCAGAATACAAATAAAATAAAAACCGGCCAAGTGTGAGTCGGACTCGCACATAAAGGATTCCGTACCCTTATCTATACAATCAGCAAAAAAAAATCATTTCTGTTGAAAGGGAGCCTCTTCCATATTAATTTTATTCTAATTTTAGTATTTGATGTTATAAAGGCAACAGAAATACAACATCTGTAAAAAATTCAAGTCTAACTATCACGGTTCAAGAGATAAAGCCGTATGTCACCATACGTATAGACGGACGGACAGATAATAGAGTCTAAGTATTAGAGTCCGTTTTAGCCTTTGGGTACGGAACCCTGAAAACAAAAATATACACATAATTTTGAATTATTAATATTATTCATGACATAACCTTTCATAAGCCTTTTTAACTTAAATGTTTATATAATATGTTTAACATAGTGTAACATAAACCGCATTTTTATCTCTTTAGACTTTAATACAAGCAAAAACTGTTCAACATATAGCGTTACTTATCTTATATACCATATACATAAGCCCAGGATTAACCTGGACGTTCGCCAACCCTCCATTACTATACCTAGGCCATTCTAGACCATTTAGGCGTTACGACTTAGGTCATGGGATCAAGTTAGTTTGAATTTGGGCAGTATGAATATGTTTTATATAATTATATGTATATGTTGTTATGCTATCGTGAGTATATGTTAAGGTTTATAGATAGATTATTCAATAGAATATTATATTGATAATAATAAAACGTGGAATTCTTTTGACATTTAATATAATTTAAATAGACCATTGAATTCATTGGTGGTGGTGGTATAAATAAAAAAGAAGGCTGGCAGCATTTACCTGTTGAATCACAATTGCGATCCTCTAAATCTGGCAAAAATGAACCAGCCCACCTGACACGATGAGGAAACCTACACGTGTCTAATTTCAACAAAATTCTGCCACACGTGTATTCCACCAACCCGAATTGGAGCAGCGTTGTAGAATATGCTCCTAACCTTCTCCTCAAAGGGAGAGCCTTAGCCCAGCAGTGGGAAATTTACAGGCTGTTAATGGTAATGTAATGTAAAAACTATTATTTCGTATTCGACAAAATCAACCTCCCTACTTCTGATTACTTTTCGCTTACTTTGTCTTAGATATAAATGATACTATGTAAGTGCAAATACTATTGTGGTTTCCAATAGTCGAAAACTAGTAAGATCCTGCTAGGACCTCGGTCAATACAATCCAACGTTATAGTTAAACTTGTTCTGCTAAGTTTGAGTTACGAAGTGTGGATTTAACTACCTAACCTTAAAACTGGCGTCTGACTGATCGATGAGATAAATATGACGTCATTTATATTGGTTACATTTTTAATCCGTGTAATTTTATAGCATCATTATTAGCCAAACGTAGTCCACTGGAAATTGGCTTATCCTGAGGAGTGCGGTTTCTTGTCAGCTTCGAATTGACCTGCCTAGAAGGATGATCCACTGTCTTAACTTTTGGGCTCATCTATATTAGTTAGTTATTTAAAGAACATCAGCTAGGTTCTTTTATGGTATAGGTAGGACGAGGAAATGAGCAACCTGATGAGTGTCACCTTTGCCCATAGAGAACGGCTTTTAGAAATATTTATCATTCCTTACATCGCCAATGCGCTGCCAAGCTTGGAAACTAAGATGTTATGTCCTTACCGGTCAAGTTACATTGACTCACTCATCCTTTGAAACGGAACACAACAACACGACTAGTGTTTGGCGGTAGAATATCTGATGAGTGGGTGGTATCTATCGAGACAGGCTTGCAAAAACCCAGGGGAGGACATACTATTTTTTCACACCCAACACCTGACGAACACTTCCCCAATCTCTTAACACAAGGGCGATCAGTTCAGTGTTAATTTCATAAAAAACTAAAATGCAGTGCAATTTCATGGAAACAATATAAAAAGCGAATACAAAATAAAAAGTGAACGGGAATTCCCGTTAGTGAGTTTAGTAATTAATACTTTCTTCAATACGTTAATAATTTAAGGGACACTTGACGTATTATCAATGAAACAAACTTCGTTTCGCAGAACCTGGAATTTGTGTTCGCTTTTGATTTTGTATTCGCTTTTGTTGATTCACTTTATGTTCCGTGCGCTCCACCTGGCATTTATTTTATAATATGCGATTTAGTTATTCACCATGATACCGCTTGCGTCACATTCCTAGTAAAATCTTTAATTAATGTCATATGTCATTATTTGGAGGTCACGGAGGCATGTCTGGCTTTGGACCTTGACCTCAGGCTACCTCCATGCAGCTTACGAACAGAAAGACAGATATACTTTCGCATATAGTTTATTACTAATATTTTGAAATTTCAACTTTTTAATTTGTGTATCTTGCGCGTTACGACCTTTTAAAATTGAATATACTTTTGGAGATATTACAAGAGATTTAAATTTGTGTTTGTATTCCTTGATTTTCATATACGATCCATAATTGTAGACGTTTGTTACACGTACGTTATGATTGATTAAAAATACCAACTATAGCGATAATACTACCTTCTGCAATCGGAACCAGAATTTTTTACATTAAATGAATTCTTGTAATATTTAAATACAAAATATATACACAATTTCTTTCGTTTTTATTTACAATATATATTGCATTTAATAAGAATTCAAAAGTGTTTTGTTATTTATAAAACTAGCTGTGCCCGCGACTTCGTGCGCGTTTGAATTTAATAAAAAAGCGTGGTACTTTATTATAATTGTTTATCCTTATTACAACAGCTATCAGCTAGTGAAAGACCCGTCAAAATCGGTCCAGCCGTTCTAGAGATTAGCCGGATTACAAACAGACAGACAGACAGACAATAATTGTAAAAAAAATATATTTAGGTATATGTACCGTGTATACATTATTAAAACGTAGTTATTTTAATATTACAAACAGACACTCCAATTTTATTATATGTATAGATAAATGCAAACCTTCTGATGTAAAGAAGTCTCCATAGAGAATGGCGCTGTAGGATATATTTACCATTCCTTACATCGCCAATGCTTCACCAACCTTGGGAACCAAGGTTTCCCTTGTGAAAATTAATGAGCTGATTGTACGCAAGGCGCGCCAATATGAATTTCATATCAGAATTAACATAAAATCGATTCACATCCGGCGTAAAAATTAATAACCTCCTTCTTTATTTTTAAATCAATTACTATAAATATAAAGAGTCTTATTACGAATGGTCATTTTGGAAGTACATGTACATCATTCTAACTTTGTAATAAAGCGTCATTAAGTAATATATTTTATATTTTAATTAACATAGCTGCCGTATATCTATATTAACGCACGGTGACAGCAGACAGCTTTATTTTTCTGGGCAACTCAGTTGGGAAATTCACGCAAAAGCAAATTACACCAAAATACTTTTAAAACTAAAAGGGACGCTTTAATTTATGTTTACAGGACGGCCATTTTGAAAATTAGTAGGTCTTTTAGTTCCGTTATAGATATTTACAGCGTAGTTTTAATGTTAAAAGTAAAATAGAGATTATTTCATATTATGCTAACCGCGCGGAACATAAATGGTTTAATGGATAAAAGTACTTTGATCTTAATAAAGATTCTAGTTCGAAACCGGTTGAACTTAAATCACACTGCTTAATATAGACATTTTTTGTTAAATCATGGATTTATGCGCGTTTAAGTGATTTCTTCGACTTACCCTTTAGTGAGCCAAGTGAGTTCAATAGTGAATACGTGTAATTTTTAACCGTTGATTACGGATGTAACTCCGGGCAACAGTTTATCACGTGATAGGAAAGCAAGCAGATTTCTTATGCGCATTTAATGAAATTCATCCCGTAAAACCTGGACAAGAGTAATTACTGAGTTCCTTGCCGATTCTTCTCGGTGGTATCAACATTCCGAACGATAGCTTTATGTAAGAGAAAATTCTGTAACATGACGATTCAAAAGTATTTCTTGGTTTCGATAATGCATTTGCCAAAAGTCTGTCAAATGTGCAATTCACAGTGAAGGCGAATAGATATCTGCGGTTGACGAATTTTAAATATATCATTATTTAAAAATAACATTATATAGCAAAATTTTATGCCACTAGCCAATTTCTATGTAAGATTTAAACAGCGTTAACTGGCCACTAATGTCCGCTCGCAGCTCCGGCCGCGTATGAGTGAGAAGGCCGGTGGTAGAGATAAAACCTCTGTCCTATTCCAGACTATAATCTATCTCTGTGCCAAATATCATTCAGATTCATTCAGCCTTTCTGAGTTTGAGTAACTAATCAAATAATTAAATAATATTGTTAATACAAATTATCATCAAAGAGGCCCTAAATTAGGAGTCCCCGTATCTTAGGCCATTGATTTCCCAATTAGTGTTTACATTTATTAGACTTATTACTAAGTTTAAATTGAATGTTTAAATATATTAAGAGAGTACATAGAAAGAGAAAAAAAATATACAAAAATATGTCGAACTAATGGGGTGAGGATTTTTCTTTATTATAGGTATGTACATAAGCAGCCCGTAAATGTCCCACTGCTGGGATAAAGGCCTTCTCTCCCTTTGAGGAGAAGGTTTGGAGCATATTCCACCACGCTGCTCCAATGCGGGTTGGCGGAATACACATGTGGCTGAATTTCGTTGAAATTAGACACATGCAGGTTTCCTCACGATGTTTTCCTTCACCGCCGAGCACGAGATGAATTATAAACACAAATTAAGCACATGAAATTTCAGTGGTGCCTGCCTGGGCTTGAACCCGAAATCATCGGTTAAGATGCACGCGTTCTAACCACTGGGCCATCTCGGCTCAGGCTTATAGGTATGTACTATAATATAATATTTGTATCAACATACAAACATCCCTTCATCCACACTATCGCATTTTTAATATTAGTAAGTTTTATTAATTTAATTTTTTTTTAATATTTGTAACTTAAAGATTAAGAAATTGTCTAGTTCATTATATGAAATATTTCGAAAGTGATGGGATAATCGGCGCTCAGTGAAGCAAAGCCGTGAAACCCACCCAAGCTTGATAGACAAATTGATTATTAAGTTGTAAATTGGCCCCAAAAATTTAACGGAATTTAAATTTAGTGTTAATTGTTTGTTAAGTGATCTTAAAATAAATTCTATGGTTAAAATATATTTTCATTTATTTATGGTTTTTAGTAATATAATACACGTTTAGCATTTTTTTTAGCATTAGCAGCCTGTAAATTTTCCCTCTGCTGGGCTAAAGGCCTCCTCTCCCTTTGAGGAGAAGGTTTGGAGCATATTCCACCACGCTGCTCCAATGCGGGTTGGCGGAATACACATGTGGCAGAATTTCGTTGAAATTAGACACATGCAGGTTTCCTCACGATGTTTTCCTTCACCGCAGAGCACGAGATGAATTATAAACACAAATTAAGCACATGAAAATTCAGTGGTGCCTGCCTGGGTTTGAACCCGAAATCATCGGTTAAGATGCACGCATCCTAACCACTGGGCCACTTATACACGTATAAGGCAGATAACCTGCGTGTGTCGGTTGAAATTCTGTCTCGTGTGCAGCTATCAGAATTGGAGCAGAGTGGTGAGTTAAGCCTACCACTACCTCAACAGTAAGTACACTAGCGACCTGCCCGGGCTTCGCAAGGGTGCAATGCTGATACTAAATATACTACAGTATGCGCCATTACATACTACTTTATACTCTATTACATACTACTTACATACAACGTTCACAGTTTTTTGTGATTAGACAATACAAACCTCTATTTCCCTGCATTTTAGTCTGTAATATCTTCGAAAATATTCATCATTAGAATCACGTTATCTATTACAAAAAACCGCATCAGAATTTGTTGCGTAGTTTTAAAGATCTACGCATACATAGGAACTGATAGCGGGAAGCGACTTTGTTTTATACTATGTAGTGATATGTATGTCTAATGGATTAGCATGAACTTTAAGAGCTTGATTCTGCACTTTTCATTTAAGATTCACGTGTTCAAAACACTGGACCATTATGCCGTAACGACGTAGCTCTACTATCTCCTTACAGTATATACTGTATGAAATCCTTAATTAGATATTCACGAAATATATTTATTTGTGTACATTACGTATCTCTGAATTTAATCTATAAACTTTTCTAATCATAAACACACATTATGACACAGATAACATTAATTTACTATGTTTAATCAAATTGACTGTGCTTAATTTAAAATTGGTGGTAGAGCCTAGTAAATGGTCGTCTGAATAAATGCCAAGTAGCAATACTTCGTATAGTTGTGTCAAGTTTGAAAGCTGAGTGAGCCAGTGTAACTCAGGCTCTTTAAACATGACATCTAATTTCCCAAAGTCGGTTACACATTGTAGCTAGTAAGTTCTCTTATTAAATTTGTGTTTGTAATTTCTTCTTGTGCTCGGCGATGAAGGGAAACATCGTTAAGAAAAATTGCCCTATCTGTGACCACCATCCCACATTCGAACAGCTTGGTTGTATATTTACGGGCTGTTAAAGTGACAGCAACAAGTACTTTCTCACTTTGACGGCTGCTCTACCTACTCAGATTGTATTTTTTAAACACAATCTGGGTAGGTGGTGATCTCTGTCAGATCGGATTGCCTGGAGCCTCCCAGGCAATCAAATCTGAGCTTATATAAAGCTAATTAGCCATTAGTCCGCCCCTTCAACACATCAAATATTATATTACATATATATTTTCTGGATTTTTTGTGGTGTAATAATTATTTTAATTACAACTTTAAAATTACAGTCACTTAAGGTACAGTGTTACCAATTACTAACTTAATTGGTATATATAGTACAGTTTGTGATATAATAATAAAATAAAATTTAATAATCGGTATCAGCTCTTCCATTCGTTCTTTGTCCATTCAATTTGTAACTGTCATAGAGGTAATCCCCGATTAGGTCCTGTGGGTTCGCGCCTAAACACACACTCATAAACTTATACTGGCTCACAAACACATGCTCATATCGTAATTTTTAATGAACATTATATACATTAACATGTCAAAATGAAAGCGAAAATTCGTCTCATAATATTTCCATCAATACGCACTAAGTTCATCAACGAATAAGTTTCAGATTAATATTCACGAATTGAACATTTTTATAAGACAAATAAGAGTTTTTTCAAATATTACGTATTCAAGTCAAAATGATTACTTTTTTTGCTATGTACCAATTGCCTGCGCCAGTTTTTCATTTCGCTCGCGTTATATGGGTATGGATAGCAAAAAAATGTTTTTTATTTTTTTTAATTATAAGTTATTAATCCATCCAAATAATAGTTTTATGACACATTATTAAAGAATGATCAAAGTTTACACTTTATGTACATACTCGTCTGGTTTCACACTTCTCAATAGTCCTGATATTCCTAATAGTCATTCTACCGCTGTTCAGCAATTCATGAGCTAAGATGGCCCAGAGATTCAACTGTTCAACCGATGCTTGCTAGTTCAAATCCAGACAAGCGTCACTGAATTTTCATGTGCTTAATTTGTATTTATAATTTATCTCATGCTCAGCGGTGAAGGAAAACATCGTGATAAAATCTGCATGTGCCTAATCTTAACGAAATTCTGCCACTTGTGTATCTACAATCTGTATTGGGGCAGCGTGGTGGAATTAGCTCCAAACCTTCTCCTCAAAGATAGATGAGGCTTTGGCCAGACAGTTGAAAATTTACAGGCTGTTACTTCAGGAATTCATAGTATTGTTGTGTTCCGACTTGAAGACCAAAAGTTTAACAGCTCCTACAAACAACTTAATCTTATTACATCAATACTTTTTTATGTTTCTCTGTACATCAGTAATCTGTGTCCACTTGATATGTTTATGGACTCTGAAGGTTTAGCATCAGAATTAAGTTTTAAACAGTGTCTCCTACAACTACTTTGTTCACCACAAATGTTTGCATAGGTCATTTCGGTCTCGTTCTGATTAAGATGTTTGTGTTCTTTTTGAACTTTACAATGAAAATCTAGAAGGTGCACGAAATATTCTTATACATTCAATGTTTATGTGTACGGTATTTCGGTTTAATTGATAAGCCGATAGCCCAAAAACGTTTTTAAAAATTAGCTAAAGTTAATGTTATATGTATATACCGACGTGCACTTAGTATTTATTGATTTCTAGACAGAATATATATAATAACACTATTTAAAACGCGATATTTACCATGTTTTTTATTTTTATTTGGTGGAGCTCGATATTTCGACATTATCTACGAATGTCTTCTTGTGTCAATGTCGTGAACAATAAAAACATGGTAAATATCCCGTTTTAAATACTGATAGTAATAAAAATAACCATGTCAATTTAAAATCTTATATAGAATATATATAAATTTATCATCATGAGACAATCAGTCTCATGATGTTTTGACGAGAACGAAATTAATTATGAACAACTTTGCCATTGGAATTGAAATCACAGTCTTCAAATGCACGCGTTTAAATAACAGGAAAATCTTAGTTCAACTGATAACTTCTTATATTCTTCGTTTATATAAAAACACTTACAAAATAAACTTCGGAATAAAGCCTAAGACAGACAGTTAGCGTGAATTAACTCGCATGCAAAATGAAGTCAAGTTATAAACTATCATTTGGAAAGTTTTTTGCTGTCTGTACCCCATTTCGCGTGCCTAGCTGCGGCTAGAGTACCTAGGCATTCAGCATAACAAGTGACGTGCCACAAATTGCGTTCTTAAGTTTATTCACTTACCATCTGCTACTGGAATACAGATAGATGGATTATATTCATGCTTGTTAGTTTATTTTGTAAATGAATAATAAATTCATTTATTTTATATAATACGTTATTATGTGTGTGTATGTGTATGAAATAAAAAAAAGTATATAAAATCATAATGAAAGAGTTTTTATTATTAAAATTATCTACACATCCTGTGTTTGATTGGTGATGAATGTTGCATTTATTGAAATTTACAGTCGGTAGACACACCGGCAACTAGGTCGTATGGTGCGTAGTCACTACCACCGTAAGAAATATCAACTATACCTTACATCGTCAATGTTAAATTTGAGTTAAGTACATAAATTGCGCTTGTTACTCACTCATCCTCAGGCCGGAACACAAAGCAGTGCCATTTGGCGTCAGAAAGGGTAATACCCTGACGAGCTCGTCCAAATACTTACCACCAATTAAATAAATCAATAGTTTATGATAATTTGCTTAATAAAAAACGTCTCGATTGCTAAGGGTTACTTTTATCTCTATTTAAAAAGAAACGTACAATGTTGACACTATGAAAGTCAAATGTGATCTCTGGAACAATAGCACGCTAACAGATCGTTACCAGGACGGCCTAATATACTTAAGTAAATGGCCCATAAGCAGGAATAAACAGCTAGCATGAGCATTACACTCGAGGCCGAGGAAATAGCACGCATTTATGTTTCAGGAAAAATGAATAGAAATAAGTTTATCAATATTAAATTCGCCTGTAAGCCGGATTTTGAGTGACCAGTTCAAAGTAAGTTGGCTGAATTCGTGTTGGCTTCATTTAGTTTGTTAATTGCTGTTTGAAAGCACGTGTGCAAAATCATGCTGAAGTCGTTTAGCAAACTGTATTCCAAGTTTCATCCACACCACCTACATGTCTTGAATCTACAACTGTGCGATTTTTAAGTCATTTTCTGCTTCGTACAACCACTCTGTGGAACCAACTTTTGCTGGCGGTTTTTCCGAACCGATACGACTTGGGAACCATTAAAAAAGAGACTATACATAACTTAAAGGTCGGCAATTTCAAACCCCTGGGTGTTGCAGATATTTATGGGACGTGGCAATCATTTTCAATCAGGTAAGTTTTCTGCTCGTTTTCCACCGATACCAATGGAAAAAACTGAATATGTTCTAAATAAATTTGTAATAAATTTATTTTTTAAAGCTGAGATAGTCTAGTCAGACGATGTGAACCTTAATCGAAGTTTGGGGTTTTTACTTATGCAAGCACCACTAAAATTATATGTGTTTAATTTGTTTTTTAAATAGTTTAGATAGACATAATGAGAAATAAAAAAAAAATCTTGTACGGGTAAACTTGCATTTTAATAGCTTCTCGAATAACCTCAAAATTTTCTACTAAGAGCGAGAGAGAGAGGGGATGACTATAGGACTATCAATCATCAATGTGTAAGCAATGCTTTTATGGGAAGCATTCCATTTTCATTAGATCGGTTACCCTAGATCACCCATATGACCATTAGCATGAGTTCCATAAAATACCATAATATATAAAATATTTTTAGAATTCCCCAGAGAACCCCAAATCTATTTTTAAAGATTTGTGGCAAACTAGCTAACTCTTGTAGTCCCAGATTGAATTTTGAATTTAACGAAATAATAACGTGTACATTTAAAATGTCTTCGAGTGTAGTCTAAGCTAGTGTTATAGTTATCGGTAGCCATGTACAGGTCACATAAAAGACTATGGGCCCCCAGTGCACAATAGCCTGGCCGGTACAATCACGGTTATATTCCTTAAGAATTCTCTCCTACTAAGTTATGAACTCCTAGTACTATTTGTGAGACGAGTTAATTTTATATGAATTTTTGCCCAGTTTTCTTCTCGAATTTTTTTCATTTTTTTTGCAATGCCTTTTGTATTCCCAATATTGATTTTCTCTTACTAAGCTATGAACGTCTGGTACCATTTGTGATGTGAATTTTGATGATACTAGCAACCCGCCTCGGGTTTACACGGATACAATTTATTCATACAGAACATTATAGTTACCTTTTCTTTTCTTATTTTATATTACTATGTTATAAATGATAAATATGAATAATGATTACATTGTGAAACATAGATCGTAGTAATCTAGGTCTTATAGATTGAAATGTTGGTAATAGGAACAACCAAGGTCAAAAAAATATTGTTAATCCCAGTCATTCGACCAACCGTTTCACAGCGAATGATTTCCTACGTTACATAACATTTGGATATTGTGATATTTATGAATATAATATTGGAACATTATAGTGTAGGAGATTATTTGATTCCTTATATATATTGATGGCAGACGGTAACTTATAGAATATTCCATTCGAAGTAAGAACAAAGTTAAACAGACTTTAGCTTTACGTATTTGTGGTAATAACTCGCCTATATTGTGCACTACTAAGAGTTTATGATTAATATATCTATATTTATAACACAACACTATTACACTTAACTACTTATGTCCACTTTAATTTTACTTTCGAAATTCCAATAACAGTTCGTGGACCGATTAATCAAGCTCTCGACCAATGATATCGCGTCATTTTGCTGTCAAATGTTGTTTATTTGGCTTTTTCCTGTTTTGGTTGGAATAGAGTACACATATATGTTTGAATAAAGATTGATAATAAATTCAAAAAATTGCTTCGCATATACAATATATTTCTGTTGCAAATTAGCAAAAGATACGAATTCGTTATCATGTATATACTTTGAAAGATACACACATTATTGGTTTTAAGATCTACAAATTTCTAGTACATTGTTCTGCAGTATCGCCTAAAGTTTACCTAGATAAGTCAAGTATATTAAACATTGTCAAAGTTCAGTTATTCTATACAAAATATTTGTTATATAAACAAATATTTCTCATTTATTGATTTTAGAATAAATTAACTGCAAAGCGAGGGACATACGCAAAAGAGAAACTTTAATGAGGCCGCCAAGTTATGCAAGAAAGCTACGCACGTTACGCTTCGATCACATTAGTCGAATAGGGTATAAACTGGTTTCGTTCAAATCTAGAATTAATGGGTATCTTCTAGGCCTCGTAGACCTTAAAATCAGGCAAGACGACAGTCAAACGTCAGCCTATTAAGGGTAAAAAAAAAACAGAAAGAGACTTTGATTTTATACTACTCGTAGGTAGTTTTCTCTGGCCTACTTTGTCAAGTGTAGTAGTTTTTTGATAAAACACACATAAAGATGAGTCATAATATCAATAGACATCCAGACAAAACTATTCGTTTATTATAATTAACTTATTCTCCAACATATGTATTTTCCGGAAGTAAACTAAGATGTTATGTTATGTACAAACTCAAGTAAACTATTAAGCTTAGCGCTATTAATTATTATAGCTAAACTTAACTAAGCTGAATGTTACTTCTGGATACGAAGTTCACTAATTATTTTCGATCGAGGAAGATAATCACAAAGTCAATACTAAAATCTCAATCTGGGAATCTATTTACAAGCGTATTATCTACATTAGTTACTGATTAGAGGTAACTCATTATATATGTTACGGTTTATGAATCTCATTCGGACAATTTTGATTCTACCCGGTTATTTAAATTTGTTCAGATTTTTATTTTATTTTATGTAATCTGATTATTTAATTTAAAGTGAAGTCTATACTCTTTTTTATATGATAGAATTATTAATATAAATTGTATTAAAATAATTCGTTTATTTATTGTTCATAAATTAGAACTATAAGTTAGTTTAAAACACGTGCTTAAATTATTATTTTTCCAATCATGTTCATAGTTTTTAACTTGTGTCATAAAGAAAAGTTTAATATTTTAATATAAGTAAGCTTTAACGCTTTTATATAACTTCAATGTTCAAAAGTTTAAAACCAGTTCCACCCAAACGGTTGAGCTGAAAGTTTGTTCACACTTCTGGTGTGTGTGCAAATACAAACTGATGTACTAAAATTAGTAATTATGTAATTAAAACCACACATGATATAATTTCATAGTTCCCGAGCTGTAAGGAATGGTTAAAAATTGTTACAGCATAAATGAAAGGTGGTGACCACTCAAAATCAAAGTATTCCTTATTCAAGTAGACTCATAAAAGCACTTTTGAATCGTCATGTTACAGTGTTGATTTAAATTTAAAGCTACCACCGGTTTGGAAAGAAATTCTACCGCGAAAAACTCAATAGTTACTCTTTTCTACCATTTTAAATACAGAGTATATCGGTAAAGATTTTTTTTTTAATATCATTCCTAGAAGTCAATAAACACTAATTCCACGCTTTTTATCTTTAATATAATCTTGGATTGAGTAATATGCCTTATTTATAAATGTTTTTATATGAGTTTTTTTTTAATAGGCCAAGTTAAAAATAGCTGTGGAATCATCATAGTATACAAACGGATACCTTACCATCAGGTGGCTCATTTGCCAGTTGACAGAGTGCAAAACATGAAATTAACTTGTCACGTCTAGATTTAAAGCGGATGACGTAGAAGTAAATACACAATAGTATTACATAGGTACTAAAATCTGAACCAAATCGCGCTGCATTTTCTGGTACAAGTTTTATGGGTATTGTTTTAGAAGTTTATATAGTTAGGCATGACAAAAAAAGACTCTTCGTTACATGACTGCCAAAAAAGGAATGTAATGTTTTTAGATTCCATGTATGTATGTGAGTTTTCTAATTCCATCATAACTTTTAAATTACTGAACGGATATAGGTAGAGGGGGGTTTTGTTAGAATCCTTACATTGTCACTAATGACACAGGATTCTATAAATAATAAATCGAATGATATTAATGAATGGTAAGGTATACTAAGCTATATCTCGGTATGTTTTGGTTTGTCTAGATTTTAACTTGCACTGCAACACATAAGCTGTGGTTGAAGCATTTGATGTATTCACAGAGCGAATCGATCCAACCTAATGACGATAATGATTGATACAGTTCACTACTGGTTCTATTCACACTGCGTGTATTTAATTGTGGTCGAGGTCAATGCAGACCTATTCGAGTACCATCGATTTGACTGAAAAAGTAAATCGTATAACTACTTACTATAACTACGAACATTATATTTTGGTTAAAAAGTAACAGCCTGGATATGCAACTGCTGGCTTGAGACGTCGTCTTCTTTCAAGGAAAAAGTAGCTTAATGATTTATTAATAATTTTATTATTTTTTGTACATAATATTGAAACCATTCCTTGGTGAGATTGTTTTCGATTCCGTTATTTTCGTTATTGTACTTGGATTTTCTAGTAGCCACGTAAAAGCCTAGTCCTTACCCTCCTCCTGTTAACGTGGTCATGGATGATCTTCAGATCATTTTCCAGGGATCATTCATAAGAATGTGTGGCCAAATACTTTCATAATCTGATAAAAGGACAATCCAGACCAAATCCTGGAACAAATACAGGCGCAAAATCAATGACTTTACGTGCTATCAATTTACAGGACTATTAACAGTCACCTTCCGAACTACATGATTCAGATACAGATTGCTATTGATGTTGGTAAGTAATTTTTGGCGACGGTAAAGCTCAATGTCATTTTATTAATCCAGCCTTGGGACTGATGCCTTTAGGACTCAGTCACAATTACACTATCCAGAAAAAAATGCTCATTGCAAAAAAAAAAAAATCGCTTTTGTTATTATGTCGTGAAACTTAACCAAATTAACAGTTAATTCGAATTGGAAAGATTTTTGCAATTTGAGTTGAATTCTTAGTAAGATCTTGATAAAGGTTTAACTTCGTTCTATTTTGGTTTATTTTAAGATCAAGTTTTTGAATTAAACACTGTTCCGTATAATAATTATTGTAGTTAATATCACATATCATTTTCTAACATTTCACGGATAAGTTCGAGTTTGTTCTTGCACAATAGTTTCACAGTTGTCTTATTTGAGTTTAGGCGACTGTTTAGTCTTACTGCTACCGGCTGCTGTGCGAGCGGTCGAATAAATTATCCAAATTCAGTGCTAACAAGAAATATAATTTTATGATGTATGTACTGTCTCATCGCATACGAAACGCTTGAACAAATGTTTGGCCAACTACTTATTGTTCGTATCTTGCTTTACAATATCAATAGAGATATAAAATGTTGGATGTAAAATTTGAACCAGTTTTGACGATATAAGAAATTTTCTGACTTCACACATAGTACAGAAGAATAATAATAAGGAAATATTTGAGTTTTATGGGCGAGCATATGGGCCACCTGATGCTAAGTGGTCACCACCGAAAATAAAGATTACAAGATTTGTAGTTGTAGTCATTGAGATATAAATTTGTAATAATATCGTAGCTTAGTTCCTCTGGCTGGCAGTGCAAAGGGGTTGTATGAAGTAATAAATATTCTTCGGGTAGACAATCGTTACCTCAGGTGCCCAATTATGCCTGCTCATATGAAATGTTCAAAACAAAAGTTTGATAATAACACAAATACGACCGTCTCAAGGTAGACGAGAAAAAATTGAAGGTTACTGTTATTATTTATAATTAAAGACAATCAATAAATAAATGGAGCAAAATTAATAACAATACATTTTTTGGAAAGAAGTTCTTTTACGTGGTTTTCACAGAGTGAACTGGCAGAAAACTTCACGTTCGGAAATTTATGCCCCCTCCCTTCCTTTCCCTCTCTTTCTCTCTGTCTCTCTCTATTGTATACGGCTTCTAATAATATATATTTATAAATTCATACGAAATTTTTAAATATAAATTTTATTTTTTGTCATTTAATGATTCTCACGCGTAGTGAATTTATTTTATTGTGTCCGTTACGTAATCTATCTATATATACATACATATAATAAAATTGGAGTGTCTGTTTGTAATATTAAAATAATCAATTTTTACTAAATGCATATGTATGTAAACACGGCACATATACCAAAATAACATTTTGTACGATTTTGGCGGTCTGTCTGTTGGGTCTGGCGGTAGTTCACGGCGCCGCCGCGATCAAAATGGCCTGACGCCTGACTGCTTTGTCCGTGCATAAATCTTAGCAAAATTTTTTCTTTGAACACATTTTTGGTGTCATCCCACAAACATTCTTTGCTTTTTACTTTTATTAATGAACAAATTTCATATTTGATTATCATGACCAGTTTATTGAAATATACTTTTGATTTAAATAAACCAAACAAACCGAAACCAAAGTGGTCCGATGTCGAGACACCGGCGTGGATGGACAAGATCAAATGTGTTTGGTATTGCCGGTACATCAGCCCGTCAAAATCTCGGGCTGTTCTAGCGGTCGCGGCGATCTACTCTAAACTTGGCGGCTGGGATGACAACCCTCAGATGTTGGCTTGCGGTAGACAGGCGGCTTATACCCAATGTATGTGTCACTAGGTTGATGACGTCACTGTGACGGCGCCAGTGGACAATTGACCTATTATATATTTATATTATAAAGTTTATATTAAAAAAAATGACTTCAAACAAAATTCCAATATCGTAATGTCCGAATATTCGAAAACATTTCTACCATTTGGGAATAGTATTGGAAGTTCGTAATTGATAACAAATGTATTCAAACGATAATGGCCTTTAAGTTAATGCACTTTCATTACATTATCCCGTGAATTTAGTTGTAGTAATAAATTTGTATCACTGTAGAATCCTGCGCTATTCCATTGCACATTTTGGTCTGGATGTATTTCGTTCCAATCTATTAGATGGTCGTCGATTAAAATTTAGTTTATCTTTTTCTCGAGTAGTAGAGTTATTGACGCCTCTGAACAATATTGGCTTGGAAAATAAGTTCACTTGAAATATTAACGTCTTAGTAATACGGCTTTATAAAGGGTAATGCGTTTGTTTTGATTCTGTGTTATCACTTAGAGCCTAAACATTTCATTTTTAACTAAAGAAATGAGGCTTATGATATATTACAACACTAATAGTGGAAATAAAATTGCAATACAATATTTTGTTTAAATATCAATTCATCATAACAATAAAACACATTAACCAATCAAGAATATTTATATTAATTATTTAACAAAAAGTATTTAATATAATCCAATAAAAATCACTTTGGAGATGCTATTGCTGACGTAATAGTCTAAAATCTTACAAGCACTTTTGAATCGTCAATTTAGAAGCATAATTACAATATCAAGCTACCAAGTGTTCAGAATGTTGATTCCATTGTGAAGAACCGACAAGAAACTTAGTAGTCAAGTTTTTTGAAGTAATAATCATATATCAGGTATATATTGGTACTTTGTTTACATAATAATTAGTAACGTAAACGCCTTAACTATGTACTAATATGAATTAAAAATAGTTACCGTATAAATCATGAACGCGTTGGATGTTGGCAAGAATGCTAGCAGCATTTTATATATTAAATCATCTCAAAAGAAGATGCCTTGGTCCAGCATCATCCTCCTGCCGTTATAACAATTTTATTTGTCATGTCTTCTTCTTCCATACTTCTCTGCCTGACGACATCTCTCACACAATCGATCCATCGTATCTTTGAGCGTACTCTTTCCTGAAAGGCCGGCAACGCACCTGCAAGCCCCCCGGTGTTGCAGATGTCCATGGGCGGTGGTAGTCACTTTCCATCAGGTGAGCCTCCTGCTCGTTTGCCACCTTATGACATAAAAAAAAAAAAAACCCTTCCTCTATATCCATCCACATTCATTCTCAAAACCTGGTCACAACGTGGTCCTTATTCCTCCGCATAATATGCCCATACCATGACAGCCAGCTTCCACATAACCAGTTCAGCATGCCTTATGCCTTAGCTCAGCAGTGGGATATTTTCAGGCTGTAACTTTAAAAAAAAATAACCATTAATTTTGTATAAGATTAGAAACAATACAACATTGATTTGAAATGAAAGACTAACAAATAATTCAAAATACAATTGTGTAAATATTTCAAGCTTTTATTCTCACGCGGCCGTATGTATTATTACGTCCGTCGGTGTTGTAGCATTTTAAGTTCTAAATGTTTCAGTTGTGTACGGGAGGTGCATAATATATTATAGCAGCTTTAATTCAGTATACTTACAATGTACATACTGGTTTATCTTGTTATCTTGGATGTTCTATGTTTCTATGAAACGCATATACTTACATACAACATCTGTTTTGTTCTGTATTATATATATACGTAGGCGGACGGACTGGGCCACCTGATAAGTGATGACTACTGCCCCGATAATTTTGAACTGTAAACGATATTGACCATTCCTTATATCGACAATGCGCCACCAACCTTGGGAATGAAGGTGTTATTTCCCTTGTACTGTTTCTACTGGCTCACTCACTCTCTATATAAGAACACAACGATTCTTAGTATTATACTGCTTGGCGGTAGAATATGATAAAGTCCTACTACTAATTTCATAAAAAAAAGACGAGAACGATTGCTTCTAACAATAATTATGTAGTTACATAATATTGTCCGTTAGTGTACGTCATAGTTAATTTATGCATATTAGTGGCATATGTCTGTCGATGCATAGAACAATAAGTCATGAACCGTCCAAGGTCCGCAGCCAGTTAATTGGCTTGACAGTAGAGTGACAGATCAATATATCTCGGATGGGAGACTTGATGACACTAAGCAAGCAAAACGGAACTACCAAAGGGAATTAACTATTGAACTTTAAAATTAAATTAGTTCTGTAACTTTTTATTCTACTGTAATAAATACAATGTTGTAAAACTATCATATTACGCTGATTTTAATGGTGGTAAGATTTGTACATACCCGTATGGGTACCATCCACTTATCAAATATTCTACTGCCACATCGTAATATTTAGTATTTTTGTGTTACGGTTTGAAGGGTGACAGCGTTGGGAAGCACAAGGGACATAACAAGCTCCCAAGGTTGGAGACATTGGATATGAAAGGAATGGTTAATTACAATACTAGTCTATGAGCGATGGTGACCATTTGCCACATGTTGCCCATTTGCTCGTCCACCTAACTAAACTATATATATAAAAATAGTTACATATATCATGTTCAAAGGAAGGTCTGAATAAATGTCTCTCGTGTGCTTTTTGTATGTACCCTGAATATTAATAACGCTTCAGGATATTTTTAGTTCGTTTTAAGTTATTTTCTTAGTAATTGTTTTCTTGCTAAACAAACCCACACGGGTGCTATCTTCTCATTGGTTATTCTACATGTGAATATTGCTTTGTTGCGGTTTAATTGAAGGTTGATTATCCTGTTGACCATGTTTAGTGGTTAATAATAGGAATGTCTATGGGTGATAGCGAGACCATTCAGCATTAAATATTTGTAAAAAAGAGATGTTTCATGGAACACACAGTTGGATATATATTATACATATATAGTTGCTTTTGATATATATTATATTTTAAATAAGACACAATTAACAACGTTCGATAATAATTCAGTGACAAGTAATAAAAATTGTTATTAAAAATATTTTGTTATTTACAACAATAACAAAATATAAGTTTAAATAATATTAAATAAAATTGAACGTTACAGAAAGAGAGAGAGAGAAAGATAGAAAAATAAAGGATTATAAATTTTTTTATAAAAAAAAAAAAAACCAAATAAACCGTCGTTTAAGATCCATGTTTTGAACACATTGATTCAATAGCGCAATAGTTCACGGGCCGATCAGTAAAAATTGATAAACTTAAAAGTAGGAGTAAATAGGAATATTCTTATTCCTATTTACTAATATATAAGAATATTCCTATTTAGGAGTAAATAGGAATATTCTTATTCCTATTTACTAATATATAAGAATATTCCTATTTAGGAGTAAATAGGAATATTCTTATTCCTATTTACTAATATATAAGAATATTCCTATTTAGGAGTAAATAGGAATATTCTTATTCCTATTTACTAATATATAAGAATATTCCTATTTAGGAGTAAATAGGAATATTCTTATTCCTATTTACTAATATATAAGAATATTCCTATTTAGGAGTAAATAGGAATATTCTTATTCCTATTTACTAATATATCCTATTTACTCCTACTTTTAAGTTTATAAATTGATTATTCTTTTAATTAAAAAAAAAACCCTTTTTATATGCTACATATAAGTTCCATTTGAAGCCCTTGATAATTTTGTGTTTTAAAACAATATATAAAATCTGTTCTGTAATATTTCACGACAAAAAAAAAAAAACAATATTATTTTTGAAAGATCCTCAAATTACTAAAGTACTATTTTCTAGTATTTGCACTAACCCGATTCCTTATATTTATCTCATGATGAAGGTTGTCTGTAAGAGATTGCTTAAAGCAATAAGACCGTCTTGAACACTCTCACTGAAATAAATTTATTTGTACAGAAATTTTCTTTTTTTTTCGTTATAAAGACATTTTTATTTTTTTCTTCTTCTTAACTACTTTAAAGTACACCTTGACAGATGATTGCGGGTTCAATCCCACTGAACTTCCATATATCTTGAATGAAAACATCGTGAGAAAACTTGAATGAAATTGTGCCACATCTGTATTGGAGCACCCTGGTGAGATTGGCTCTGACTCAAAGAAAGAGTAGTCCTTGTCCAGCCTTAAGTACTTCTACGATACAATTTATTAAGCATATATTACAATTCAATACAGCAAAATAATTACAGCTAATTATTTTTGCTGAATTTTAGTGAAAATTCTCGTTTATTTCTGTACGTTTTCCCGAAACTATCTAATAAACTGAGGCATGGTTTTCAAATGTCACGAGAACGGAGAGCTAAAGGAAAGCATTCACGGTCCGCTGCTGGACCCGAATCAAATCAACTATGTCTTGATAAGGGTTAGATCTGATGTGAAATTAAATCCCAACACGTGGTTCTCAATTGAAACTAAATTGGGCGAATTTTTGCACAAATATTTTTGAGCAGTTTTGTTTCGAGGTACAGCTCAATTTAGTTGAATGTTTCCGTTTGAAAGTAATTTAATAAGATGCGATTATATCTTATCTAGGAAATCCATAGATACGAGTGATTCAAATTACCAGCACGGTTCTTGTTCGTGTAATTGTCCTGGCGTACTCACCGTTCAAGCGAAAATCAATACAAAACATTCATGTTTTGTTGGTAGATTAAATACGCGGTCCCCACTTTTGGTACACTAGAACCTACAAAAATCCCATTCGGCACTTAATCAGTAGTTGTATCTCTTTGAGATTTTATTTCACACTTGATAATGAAATAAAACACGGCGAATCCTTTCCCTTAACCAGAAATAGTTTAGAGGCAATTACAGAGTTTCATTATTGTCTGTAATTTAATAACTTGTGGAAAACTTCCAAACCCAGACAGACCAGCCCATTTCATTTTATGCTTCGATTCGATCTAGTTAACGAGAAAATGTTATTAAAAAAAATTGGAAAACACATATGCCATAACATTAAACGTGACAATATTGCATTGTGGTTAGCGGTAGAACATACAGTTATAAATGCGGGCGACCGGGTGGTACCGCCCAACCACCCGTAACGTGAAATTTCGCTATACTCGTATAGAATTCCTGTGGTTAGTTGCTTTTATCAGGATTCTCCGATCCTTTACAAATACATTTTCGTTCAAACAGAGAACGTTATTGTTAAAATTCTTTGAAGGAAAACTTCTTCTAATTGCTTCTGTTTCTGTGTTCTTTTTAAAGTTTTAGTTACAATACTATTTGTTTTGAAAATGAAAGAAGATCAAGTGAACATCGCTGTTCCTATATCCTTCAGTACTATTACATATATATTCAGAAATATAGCAAACTGCTCATAATTATCTCAATATTAGATAAACGCCTCATGTTCTTCGAGGAAAATATTTTTTCCAAGCCTTTATGTTATACCTATAGATAGGATATTGCCCTCCATGAATACACTGGCAACCAGTTCCGGATTCACACCGATACAATTAATTACTAAAGAAAATTATATGATATAAACATATTTTATAACATATAGCACTTAGAGAATAAAATACTTCTTACAAGTGAAAACTTCTTTAGAATTGGATATAACTCCCGGAAATTACCTCTTACATATCTTACATATCAACCTTTTTATAACATTAGTATAGATTTAAATAATAATATTAAAATATATCATTTTTTTAAATATTAAATGATACGTATAATAACTTGTATTTATTTCACTCATGGATAACGGCTTTTTGTTTTTGCATCTTCGGGATTCTTCTTCAGGATTTTGAATCTCTTGCTTCTAATCGACACATACAAGATACGTCACAAGTGTCCTTTACCGATTATGGTCCTGTCTCATATCAGACAAACAGTGTAAAGATTCGTCTCTTATTCCAAATTATGTCTTTGTCCCAATCACAGTTGAAACACTTGGACCTTGGAGTATTCGTGCAAAAATCATCGTTGATAGTATAAAACCTTATTGCCTCCACAGGTTACAGGAGGGCTTGTTCATTTTTTGCTCAGAGGATCGGAATTGCGATTTAACGGGGAAATACTGCTAGCATTCTTCCCACTATTCCAGGCGGTTATCGTTTGTACAGTAACTATTTTGTTTTTTTTTTTTATGCATATATAATTAAAGCCTTAATGTTCATAATGATTACGTAAATAAAAAAAATACATTTAATATATTATCGGCGTATAAGGCAATCTGACCTGCTCACCCAAAAAATGTCAAAAATACAGAAGCTCAACAACTGTTGGTACCTTTTATTCTCGAATTTTACAATATAGTTTCTCCGTCCTTGAATTTGCTTGATAAATTAAAAAATACTTACAATACATACATAAAGTCAATTTTTACTACAGAAAACGAAATTACAGTTGGTAATAAGTCACGTCTTCACAAAATAGACTTAAATATAACAACTACATCACTGATTGATTTGAATACAACTATGACGACTTGCAATTACAGTACCCTCTTTTTTTGCTTTGTAATCGAGTAATATAGTATTTGTACACATTTTTATTTCGCCTAACGTAACGACAGATTTTAACCTATCGCGGTCACCTGGTGACTTCTCAACCGAGTCAGGTATGATATTTAAATCCTCCTCTAATATAATATTTCAAACGTACAGTATCTTTGTTTATGATAATTCAGATGCAAATATAAAATAGCACAGCACCGGGAACGGTTCATAAATCTTATCTCCTACAGATGCTAATTATTGCTCCGTATATCGTTAAGGAAACTCGGAAACTCGCGAGATATATGCTTTAATTCATTAAATAAACAATCAGAGTATTCTAGCGCTTAAGTCGCTCTTGTTAAGGGAGAATTTTCTTTGCGTTACTTGTGTTTCTTTTCCGTCTCTTGTTTACATGTTCGTGTATTCTTGAACTTGTCACTGTTCCATTAAGCGTATTTATTTTATGAAGTTCATAAAATTTCTCTATTATCTCTTTCTTAAGATTATTTAAGAATCTTACCAATATTAAGCAGGTAAGTTCTCTGGATTATTTTTTGCGGTTTAACATAAAAAAAAAAAAACTGTTTGATATAGAAATTTCATATTACGGGTTGTTTGATAAAGAATTCTGACTGAATCATTTCCCCCTAAGGGATTCATGATCACATCATCATAATCAATATCAGGAATTCTTTAACTCCCACTTACTGACAGAATTACTGTGATATTCTTAACTTATAGATCTACTAAGGACCCGCCGAATTACATGGTGTAAAGGACCATATTGATCTATATTAAATTCACAATGTATCTAAGCCATTATTTTAAGCGCAAAACATGTGTTTATTTACGACATCACTTCAGAAATCCCTAAAATTATCAGTGTTTCTCTACTATATTGTGCATGTATTATACATATGAATCTTCCTCTAGAATCAATCTATCTAATAAAAACCGATTCCAAACCCGTTGTGAAATTTTAAAGATCTAAGCATACATAGAGACAGACCTCAGTAAGTGACTTTATTTTATAAATGAGTAATTTTATTTGTATAAATAAATATGTCGCGGGTTCTGGCCTTATGATATCAAATAAAGATAGCTAAAAATCTACGACGAAATTCTCCAATTGACACGTTTTTCTAATCATTCGAATAGAGGTCCCAAATCCCATGAACGCCGTTGTAAAGTAATTCGAAGATAAGGATTAATCGCAAATAGCAATTGAACAAAATAGCGATCTGTTTGATAAGGGTGACCATACGTTTGCTACTGGAATTATAAAGTACATATAGCTTTCATAATTAACCCTCAAAAACTCTGCCTCATAATGTTTTGTGTTTACAATTGATCTTGTATTTGGCGTTTAAAAAGGAAACTTTAATTTTCCTCAATTTCTTACGTTGGAATAAGTTAAATGATTTTCGTTCTGTTAACATGTTTGGTGAGGCCGAATCGTTTTCAATAAAAAGTTTGAATCGAATAAAGTCGAAAAGTTGCAGACTTTTATTAAACAGTTTTTTAATTGAAAGACTATTCAAACAGACCAAATAAATTGCGATTTTGCAGTTAATCAACTAAATTCGACTAGTCAGAATTTGTAGCTGTTATTTCTACATAAATTTATCTTTAAGGTAGTTTAGTAACAGTACGTAATAATTCGCCAATTAAGCACACGAATACTCGGTTTGATTCTGCAATCTTATAGGATAACAAAATAAACTCAACAAATGTAATCTAATTTTTATTATGTTGCTATTTTGACTCTCAGTCATGTCACGCACACTAAGACAGAAAATCTTGTAAGCACGAGTGTCATTCACGCATACTAATGCACGACAATAACCATTTAATTTGGGGGGGCACCACTTCGTGGGTGGATAGATCTATAATCAGTGAAGATACATTTCATTGACTTCTACGTATGTTTATTTATGTCTTTGTCCCATATGCAGTTGAAACACTTGGAAAAGCCTTCAAGCCTTGGCTGGATTTATTTTTTGGATAGATTCAACAGGGAAATGCTGCTAGAATTCTTGCTATCATTATACGCAATCATTATTTGTACTACTACGTACTATCTGTACAAGAGCTGAGATGACCCAGAGGTTAGAACGCGTACATTTTCACCGATGATTGCAGGTTCAAACCCAGGCAAACACCATTTAATTTTTAATGTGCTTAATTTGTGTTTATAATTCATTACGTAATTGAGGTGAAGAAAAACATCGTGAGGGAACCTGCATGTGTCTAATTTCAACAGAAATTCTGTCACTTGTGAATCCACCAACCTGCATTGGAGCAGCGTAGTAGAATATGCTCCTAACATTCTCCTCAAAGGAAGAGGTGGCATTACCTTAGCAATGGGAAATTTACAGGTTGTTACTATTATTATATGATTTGTGCAGTAACTATTTTTATCTATACATATAATAAAATTGGAGTGTCAGTTTGTAATATTAAAATAACCGCTTTTTACTAAATGCATATGTATATATACACGGTATATATACCAAAATATTTTTTTTTACAATTTTTGTCGGTCTGTCTGTTCCGGCTAATCTCGGGAACGGCTGGACCGATTTTGACTTTTTGTTAAATTCGAAGTCGCGGGCACATATATAAATACTATTTATTATAATGTGAGTGATAATGCGTTGGCTGGTTTCCCATGAGATTGACAGTGACCGAAATCTGATGGAAGACAAAAGCATCAATGAGAATGAATATTACAGAAAAAGTCTCTTCTTAAAATAAATTTATGGTAAACGTCAGGGAGATTTTAAGGATTCCCCAATTTGCGAAAACGTAGGTTTGAATTTCAAATCTCTCTTTCGGGGTGCGAAATGCGAAGGGCGACAAAGAAAGTATTTCATATAATAGTCATTTTAATTAAAACGAGTATTTAGTATTATTTGTAATGTATTATTAAGGATGTTAATCGGTAATAAATTTTTAAAACATTATTCTATAACCCTTTTCTCGGTGGTAGGGCTTTGTGCAAGCCCGTCTGGGTAAGTACCACCCACTCATCAGATATTCTACCGCCAAACAGCGGTTTGAAGGGTGAGTGCGCCAGTGTATTCTTAGTTCCCAAGGTTGGTGGCGTATTGGTGGTGTAAGGATTGCTTAATTTTTTTTTCACCGCCATTGCTTATGGGCGGTGGTGACCACTTTCCATCAGGTGGTCCATTTGCTCGTCTGCATACCGATATCATTAAAAAAAACCCTGTCTTCGCACGCGTGCCATTTAATAATAAAGAAAATAATATAATTTACAGCACTCAGGAATAATGTAATCTTGTAAGATGATGAAATATTTTTTATTATTCGATCATTAGCTCCAGATTTACCCCTACATGAAAACAAAAGTTTTATTTTAATATTAGAATAGATGTAGGTATCCTACAGCAAAAGAAAAACTGGAAACTAGAAACTTTGTCAGATTATATCCAAGAATTAATTGATTTTTTTTATGTAATGTAAACTGTTTGCTAATTAATTTTAAAAAATCTTGAAAATAGTATGGTATGGGGATACCATACCAAGTGGTACCCGTAAGACATAAGACAAATACTCCGCCTGGTTGCTAAATAATCATGATTACACCACTGTGTCGAATCTAATGATACTAGACATAGTAGACCCTGATAAAGATTGCATCTGCGATCGATGGAGTCGCAGGAGAGAAACTGGAGTACGAAAAATTAAAATCTTATCCCAAGACAAAATTATTTCAAAAAAATTTAAAATTCAATTCTGTTAAGCAGTTTCATAAAAAAAGTAAACTATTATTTAAATTAGTTTATCGCTGTAACGTAATATAAATTAAAACTTTTCACAAAATAATTTTCACTAAAAATGTTAAAACCGAGCTCAATTTAAACTTTAGCTGCTAAAATCGTGTGACCTCTACACGTTGAAATTCGCACGGCAAATATTTCAAAAACGTCTAATAATGCCCCATCACACTCACCTACGAAAGTGCTTAGGTAGCTTGTGATATTATTTTCTATATACTATATTCCAACCATAATAGGAAAAAAGCCATTTGACTGCAAAGTGACGCGATATCATTGGTCGAGAGCTTGATTAATCTATGATATTCGCTATGGATTTACGAAAAAATTGCGTTTTAAACATCGGCGAAACTGTTATCGGAATTTTGGGAGTAAAATTAAAATAGTTAAGTGTAATAGTGTTATATTATAAATAAAGATATAATCATAAACTTTTGCACAATATAGCCGAGTTATTAGCAAATTGCATGAAATACGTAAATCTAAGGTTTTTTTGTTTTTTTCATACTTCCATTGGAGTAGGCTATATGTTGTTCTTTAAAACTATACATAGTTAATATAGCGATCAAAAAATGTTGTTGAAGAATCTTGATGATTTTTACGCAATTATGGGCAAAATATGCACATTTTTGGTTCGAAAGGACAAAGTCAAAAATCTTTATTAAATACAGAATTACAATCACCTATTGATTGTCAAGAAAAAAACATCTACCGGCGATTCGGAAAGAAAACAACTCAGACCAGAGCAGAACCGGCGAAAGAAACTCAGCGAAACATTTCTTGATTTGTTGCCTAAGTCTTGTTTTTAACTATTTGCAACGTAATTTTTCATATTACTATTTGGAGTGGCCTGGAGGTTTGTTTAGATCGATCAGTGCGAGCCAACTCTTACAAAATCCAATACAATGTGCGCGATGTACAGCACTAGATTGTAAAGCTATAAGAAACTGCTGTGAAGTTTTCGTTTGAACTGAGTACTACAAAGTACGAACTACTACAGCAGGAGTTGGTAGTATTTAATCCATTTGTTTTGATTAGTGTTCACCAAGCCTAAAATTCTAGAAAAACCTATGAAATTGCTTATTTCGACTATTTATTCTTCTTTTTAATTTGTCTTTTCACTTCTATTTTTGTTTTTTTTTTTCTATTGATAAACGTAAACTTTTCATTAGGTACCAAAAAGATGTTTGATAAGGAGAGACTGCAACCGGCTTACCGGTAACGCACCTGAAATCCCCCCGGTGTTGCAGATGGCCATGGGCGGTGTTAATCACTTTCCATTAGGTGAGCCTCAAAAAGAAAAAAAAAGGAACGCATGGAGTTAATGCTTGTTGACTTCCAGGCAGGAGACATAACATACATATATAATTGTATTGAATTAACATGACTGTATTTTTATATGTTGAAAAAGAGTAACTACTGAGTTTCTTGACGGTTCTTCTCGGTAGAATCTACATTCCGAACCGGTGGTAGCTTTACTTCAAATAGTTTGTTAATTGACGATTCAAAAGTGCTTGTAAAAGCCTACTTGAATAAAGTATATTTTGATTTTGAACAGTTTGTTCGTCCATGTGTATACTGTTTATTAATATTTAAGATTTCGTTATTAACATAGTCGTTGTTGACACAGGTTTTACTTAAAAGAAGGTCTCAGCTAATTATTTTAATATGTAAACTATTTTCTCTACATAGTATAAAACAGAGTCGCTTTCCGCGTCTATAGGCTTAGATCTTTTAAATATGCGTAACGGATTTTAATGCGGTTTTCATTTATAAGTATAGTGTAGTTTGTAGTGCGGTTTTATTTAAGAGTGATAGGGGGTGGTAGATTGAAGGGGTAGGTTTATATGTATAACACATACATATACTAGAGAAAAGCCGAAAATTTCGGCTTTCCTGGTCGGAGAATAATGGTATTTACATCTACACACAATTACTAATAAACTAATTTAACACTCATACCATTTGATACTAGATTGTATTTTTTTTAATATATATGTACGTGGAGTAGCAATTGAAGCACCTGATGGTAAGTGGTTAACACCATCTTTTGGCGTTGTAAGAAATATTAACCTTTCCATCACCAACGCACCAACACCTTGGGCGATAAATATGCCTTGTGCGTGTAGTTACACTGGCTCACTCAAATCAGAACAACAATACTAAGAATTGCTATTTGGCGATAGATTATGTGTGTATATCAATCTGTATGTATCGAAGTTTTAAAATGAAGTATACTTTGTCTTTGTCCTACATATTTTCAGTTAATGTACAGTCAGCAAAATAAAAAATAAAAAAAGATTTTAATCGCTAATACATGCTTAAATTATTTACAATATGCAGTTAAAACACACTTGTTCGACCAACATACACGCGAACATTATTGCTAGCACGCCATCATATAAATATTGACACACAAAATATGTTAGAATTTGTTATAATTAATTAATTAAATTTTATTTTTTCAATCACGACATATTATAAAACAAAGTTCCTCCTCCGCGTTTGTCCGTCTATGTGTACGAAATAAACTCAAAAACTTCAAAACGAATAACCGCTTTTTTTTAAAAACAAGTTTTCCACCAATGAACGGATTGATTTATGAAGAAGGCTTAGGTGTGTAATGAATATTGCAAAATAGTTAAATTTTCCGATGATTGTTAGAGATGTCGGAAAAACTATGTCGACTGAGAGTTTTACTTTTTAATATTTATAAATCTGTGATCGATATATTGATGACGATATAAACGTTTAATGTAAACCCTTATTCTACCTGTGTGAAGCTGGGGCTGGTAGCTAGTTAAGTATATTTTGATTTGGATATCGAAATTTTGAAAAAGTAATATTAGAATATAAATACAGAAGAGCTATTAACATTGAGTCCTTAACTGTAATATCCTATAAATTTCGCACTGCTGGGCTAAGGCCTCCTCTCCCTTTGAGGTGAAGGTTTGGAGCATATACCATCACGTTGCTCCAATGCAAATGCTGCTTTATCTTTGATAAATCTTGACCGCGTGATAAATCTTAAGCTATTCCGATCCTCTGAGAAAAAAACGAACCTTCTGCCACCAGTGGAGGCAGTTAGCCAAGGTGTTATACTTTTAATGAAGCTTTTTGCACACCTACTTCAAGGTCCAAGTGTTTTAACAGCAACTATGATAATAAAATAAAAACATAATTTGGTATAAGACATGAATATTTATAATCCCATATATGTATATATATATAAAAATACGTACGTAAGGTTGTTTACCGTCTAAGTATGTTTTTAACAAAGGAGCAATATGCTTGTCAATATTAACATTTAACTGTCTGTCGTTGTGACGTAAAATACATTGAGTCATCAGAAAAAAGCCCCATTTTTCTTGTCACACCGAAACGCACTTTTAAAATAAGATCAGCGTTTATTTTAAGGGTGGGCTCTTGGAGCGATAGAAGAACAATTTTTTTAAATTTATTGTTTGTGTGAAAATTTATAGTTTATTTGAATTCGGTGGACGAAACAATAATTTAACATTTTTTTTAAATATTAAATACTAAATTTACTTACAAAGCGAATTTATCTAAAGCACATAGCTGCTGCTCACAGTATCAATAGCGATACTAATCCTACGTCAATTATGTTTATATCTTTTGGCAATGCTTAGTCCAAAGAATCGAATTCAATATATCTGGCATTTATTTGCCGTCGTCTTGTTTTGCTGACCGTATCAAGGTGAGAGCTATTTTAATATGCTAATGGTCCAAAATAAATTTGGCATAGGCATTTTTTTGTGATTGAGGGGAGAATTCAATTTTTATATCGTCATCTTTACTTTGCGACTCCTTAAGTTTGACAGTTATAATATTTTCATATATTTCGAAGAGGTCTTCGAAGAGGTGACTCGTTGTTTCTCGCTCATGATCAATGTTTAAGAAAAGGATAGAAGTAATCTAGTATTTTATTCAAAAAGCCTTCTTCAATTCCAAATTCAATGGAAAAATATTAAAACTATCACCGGTTCGGTGTACGAGAAATTAATTTATTTTTTATTTAAATGGGCTACCCATATCTACCAAATTACCACTTTATAGATCTGTAAAACCAAATTTGAAACTACAGAACGCTATTGTGAAATGTCAAAATGTGTCAGTTGTCTACGAGTCGGTTTCCATAAGTTTATTTATTGGAATCTGTTTTTCATTCGAAAATATTTCACTGTCCGTTATAATAGTCTCCAGATTAACAAAAATAAAAATATAGCCAATATTTTAAGGCAACTTAACGATAACAAAATACATATCTCGCATATGTTAGCTTTTTTCTTTTAAAATATCAATAAAATAAATGTCATTATCGTATTCTTTTTGTGGCATCGTTCAACTAACAAGTGTACAACCTGATAATATATGTTCACCACCGTCCATAGACAATGGTACTGTAAGAAATATTAAGTATTCCTTACATCATCGATGCACTGCCAACCTTTGGTAATAAGATGTTATGTCCCTCGTGCCTGGCTCACTCACCTTTCAAACCGGAATATAACTGGGTAATAGTATATAGGTACCATTAGATATTCTAACGCCACTGTTTACCCAGACAGGCTAGCACAAAGCCCTATTACCAAGCAAAGATCTTTGTTTTTAAAGCCAGATAAATGTAACCTATTTAAAAAAAAAAAACATATATATTTTAAGAAAAATTATCTACAAGAAAAAAAATATAAACTCATTGCAATATTATAATGACAAAAATAATAGATGTCGGACTGACTACAGTGCGGTGTTGCCAACTGCTCACTTTACACCGCCTCCAATCAATTGTTTCTGGATTAAAAATCAGCTTAATTGTAATTAAATACTAATTTAAAGAAATTGAAGTGTTTTAAACGTCTTGGCCACCATTCCACGCGGAACGACGAACGACGAATTCCTAAAAGAATGCTTACATTGACAAAGCGCAGTCTAATGAAATACAATAACAACATACATTAACTTTTTCCCTTAACAAATAACGATTAAATCTCTGTTTGTCGGTACTAACGAAGTAATGTAAATAAATTATTAAAAATTTATAAAAGTTTCCATCGTAAACATAATCCTACGAATCACAGAGAATTACAGAGTTTATTATCGAATAATATTTTATTGATTATTATCTATCGTTTGCGTAGTTGGTTGCGTAGTCTTTTGTTCAAACTCAATTAGGGATAATAAAATATCATAGAGTTTTATTACGCACGTAAAGCCGTTGGTCCTGTGTCTGATATATTATCCGATAAGGAATGGAATAGAGATACTTGAAGTATAATTTGATTTTTATTTGATTAGAGTCTATCTGTGTTTGTGCACGCACTCAATTACTGCAGTATTTTTTTGGTTTAGTTGGCTAATTTCTCTTGAGAGCTTCCGCCGTGGTAGAAATATGATGATAAATTTATTATTTATTAAAATTTAATTAAGTGTTTTGCGAATAAGATATACTTATGTATCTACTCTGCTTTTAATCCTTTGTCCCCGAGTACTTAGCTCGATTGATAATTTTCAAAAGCGTAAAACTATTTAACAAATAGAGTAAGGCAACTTTTAGTCGAGTTAGTTAATCTCAGAACTGTTCTCTTCACAGTCGGTTGCAACATGCATTGTTCTAGTACGAACTTTGACGTCGCCTAACAGGTTAACGTCCATAAAGTTAGCGTTGTACGCTCACATTTACGCTTTGAAATATACGGGCGAGCGTTGCGCAGCGATACGCAGCGATTGTTTTTTTAATGAATATTTATTTTGTCCGAGGCTCCTCGAGGAGTATGTCTCTAGGCTTAAAATATTACACTCTCCGATATCTAAAAAATATTTACTGAAATTTTTACATTGATACCATGAACCCACAAATATATTTTCGCAATTCTAATACCAAATAAGGATTTCTAATGTTTGCAGGATTCTAATTAATTACGTTAATTTAATTATATTATGTAACCACATAGTTCATATAAATACAAATTTAAATAGTGGATCTAAAACGTACATACTGTATTATAAAATAAAGTTTTTTTTTATGTACAAAAATAACACGATATAATCCTTCCAGCCGATTTTGGTCACCGTTGCTAATCTCATGGAAGACTAACTAACGCAGGACATGTTATATTGTCATTAGAGTCCAGGCGGAGGACCAACGACTTTACGTCTTGTCCGAGTACACTTCCAACTTCCACACTTCGGGCTGCTACCGAGAATTTTTGACACAAAAACACAAACTATTTATTGGCGCGACTTAGGATTGAACTCAGAACCTCTGATCTGATATCAATAGCTTCATAGTTTTAGCTAGTAAGTGGAATATTTATAGGTTGATTATATATATATATATATATATAGGTACATCAAAATAAATTCAAAGAGAGGAAACATTAAGTAAACTCGATAAATAGGCTAAATACCACTCGTAGGTCGTTTGTACAAAACGGAAGTATTCAGACTATTGTCTAAAAAAACGTCTTATATTGACCAGACGTTATTTAGAGAATATATTGCCGTATGTATCTTGCAAGTTTTACTTGGGTACTTAGCACAAGTTAGAGCACTACAGAACACTCATTTAAGACTATGAACATTTTCATGTTGAAATAATAATTTTCCTCATAATCTCGTAAGCTCTAGTCCTTTTACGTGTCGGAGATGCGCTTATGATGTCATTATGTTTTATATTATTTTTGTTATTGTGAAGTTTGTGTTGGATCTCTCAGATTTTTCTTGTATATATTCGAATTGAAAATAATGATTGGTCTCTTGTAAGTTTTTCCGGATTTCTGCTCTTATTTTTCACGTCATTGCAGTACAATCTTTGCTGCTAAAATTTTACTGCATTTTGTTTTCATTTTTTTTTAATAAATACTTAATTTATATATAAAGTATACACGCAAGAAAAAATAGTGGTTAGTGACTTCAACTTCGACTCGTAGATTGCGGGTTCCAATCTAGGAAAATACCACAGAAATTTCATGTGCTTAACTCTTGGAAATTCGTAGGAAAGCCTTCCAAGGAGGTTTGATACACCGCAGTACATAGCACGTCATTTTTAAAATTATGAAACGCCATCGTAAGAGGCAATGGTCTGTGATCAGCCTAGTTCAGGCGTTTGCACCCATTGTACTACATATACATTTAAAATTATAATAAATATTATATAATCCAGTAATTTACGATATATGATTTAGTACATTCGAATAGTCTGGAGTGAATCTTTGCATAATACGATTTAAAGCAAGGATCCTTAACAACTACTGCTGTGCAATATCTTGATGACGTTTCAAGAAGCGAGACTTGTTCTACTATGCTATGTCATAGCGGGATATTAATTACATATATATTTTATGTAATAGGTAGTCAGGTAAGTATTAATGATTCCCTACATCACAACAATGCGTCAACAACCTCGGGAGCCAAGATGTTATATCCCTTGTGCTTGCAGTGGCTTACTCACCCTTCAAACCGGAACACAACAAACAACAAACTTTGTATCGCTGGTTAGCGGTAGAATTTATGATGAGTGGGTGGTACTTACCCAGACGGACTTGCACAAGCCCTTTCACCGAGTAAATACGCAATAAAACATCAGAATTAAACACGTATACACTTAGAAGGTATTTTTTACAATTATTATGTATGATATAAAAAAAATTGGCTTTGATTTTACATATTGTACCATACATATTTTGCGACCCGCCCTGGCTTTGCTCAGGTGCAATGCTGCTACCAAATATACTATAGAATGTCTTTATATACAATGTTCACATCTATCTATTAAAAAACGAATCAAAATTCGTTGAGTAGTTTTAAAGATCTACGCATACATAGGGACAGACAGACAGCGGAAAGCGACTTTAATTTATACTATGTAGTGATTAGAGTCATTTCTCACCTTTGTATATCATTGCTACCTACTTGATCTAGTGGAACTAATTTAGCTGTATGTTATGAGGTTCGAACCTTAGTCAGTATTAAAGTCATCGATTTTTTTGAAGAAAATACTCCGTGAAAATACAGGAGTACCGAGCTACTCAAATCGGCAGTGGTACACTCTCGTGCCTTCGAAAGTAGATAAGCCCAAAAAAGATGACATATATTCGGTTATGTTAAATTGCCTTCCCGTAAAATAACAGAAAGATAAAAATAGCTGAGTGTGTGTACAGTGCACATAAAAGCCTACACTCAAATCTGTACTCTAATATAACAAGAGAAAGTCGAAATTGGATACGGAGACGTGATCACCATAATATTGTCAAAAGTTTTTAGGTTGAAATATTATTTTTAAATTTTACCAAACAATGTCACGAGTCCAGAAGCTCGTTTCATAATATTATCTTCTTTGGAATATTGCTTGTCATACGCCAACATTTTCTATCGAGTCATGTCTTTATAATTTCCTGTGCGGTAAAGGGAAGAAGAATTTTCCTATAAGCTAATGCGGACTTGACATATATTTACGAGCTCCGAGTCCGTGACATCTCTGTTATTAATAACATCTTTCTAATGCTCGGAGAATTTGGTGACCTTACATAAAAGGAAAATGGAGCGCGCGTAGCATCATAGTGAAGCAACAAAAGCGAATACAAAATTAAATGCCAATGGAAATTCGTTAATAATAAGTAATAATTAAAGTAACAGTTCCACATTTGGCATATTAGAAAAAAATGTTGCGTATTTTCGGGAATTTGTGGCCGCTTTTGATTTTATATTCGTTTTTGTTCAGCGCGCTCCATTCTTTTTTATTTTAACTTGCGTTGTCGATTTATTTAAATAGTATTTATATAAAGTACATTTGTGTACATTTACTAAAGTAAATAAAGACACGATTTCATTGAGTTTCTCCTTCTCCAGAGAATTTTAAAAGAATACAAAATCGGCAGCCGAGTGTGACAATTTATGAGCTCGTTAAATATCCTATTAAGCGTTTTAAAACTATGGTTATTGTTTTAGTAAGGTTATTGTTTACATTGCTAATTCGAAATGTTTAATCTCTTGTGCCTAGTCAGGGTTTTTTATTAATTTACTATCCTAGTAGACCAGCAAATGGCCACCATGGTCCTGAATTGGTGACCATTTTCCATAGACAATGATACCGTATGAAATATTAACCATTTCTTAGAACACCAATGTAGGGAACTAAGTTATTACGTTTGGTGTTACACTGGCTCCTTCAGCCTTAAGACCGGAGCACAACAGTTCTGAGTGTTGCTGTTTTACGGTAGAATTATAATGAGTGGGTTGAACCTAACCTTGCACACTTGCACAAAGACCACCAACTTTACCTTACTTAAGATGTAATTTTACTGTATGTTTTAGAATAATAATAGATAATTCAAATGTATATTATAATACACACATTGTAACATCATATAACTATACGGGTAGACAAAATTGTAGCCATTATATTTGGTTAAAACTGACACACTTTCAGAGTGTATTATGTGTGAAAAATAAGGCAAGCTACACATTTGCGTCTGTTTATCAATATAGTTTCACGTTTTAAGAAATATATGATATTAGTTTACGGATGCTGTGTATTCTTCTTTCGAATGTCAAATCAATGAAATCAGTAGGAGTCAGTCAGTGTTCAGTTAAGCTCTCGCTAAGTAGCGTATAGAAGTAAGGATGTAGAACTATATAGACAAACGCCATCTTCGTATACACATCTATATACAGATATATACAGGTATTACCAGATGGCAATATATTTCTATAGATTGTAGTTCTAACCTGTATCTGCTTAGTAAAGTGGAGGTAACAGCTTGTGAATATCCCACTGCTGGGATAAAGCCTGTTCTCCCTTAGTTTGGAGCATATTCCACTTAGCTGCTCTAATGCGTGTTGATGGATACACATTCAGAAGAATTTCATTGAAATGAGACACATGCAAGCTTCTTCCGAGTGTTTTCGGACATGATTTATAAACACAAATTAAATACATGAATCCAGTGGTGCTTGCCTGGGTGTATACCCACAATCATCGGTTAAGATACACACGTCCCAACTACTGGGTCATATCTGCTCTGCTGTAACAATGTTCTAATAATTTACAACTAACATGAAAAATATGTTCAATGATTAACGCTCAAATTTTTTAATGTATCTCTAATTAATTAATATTTATTTAATAAGAGCCGAGATGGCTCAGTGGTTAGAACGCGTGCATCTTAACCGATGATTTCGGGTTCAAACCCGGCGGCGCCACTGAATTTTCATGTGCTTAATTTGTGTTATAATTCATCTCGTGCTCGGCGGTGAAGGAAAACATCGTGAGGAAACTTGCATGTGTCTAATTTCAACGAAATTCTGCCACATGTGTATTCCGCCAACCCGCATTGGGCAGCGTGGTGGAATATGCTCCAAACCTTCTCCTCAAAGGGAGAGGAGGCCTTTAGCCCAGCAGTTGGAAAATTTACAGGCTGCTAATGCTATGCTAATGCTAATAAATTAAAAATATTTCCGATAAAAAAAACTATTAAGTGTAAAAGATATCATTACGAAACCGTAAAATATTCGATAATAAATATTTTTCATGAATTAATGAATTAATATATTTGTCACTATAAACGACAAGCGTTAGTCTGTAGTTACCCTTATTGATGAAATTCAAAGCGCAAGCACTAGATCTAAATACAACTCAATCTGGTTTAAATATAAATCTATTGAGTTCAGGGACGATCTATTGAGAAAACTTATAACATTTGATATATGCATCTGCTACGCGTATAAAAAATCTGTAAGAAATTCATGATACATTTTAATTAATCTATATAAGAATTTCTTAAATTAATTCAAATAATTAAACACAAATCATGACCACGTGGAATGGCAGCGAGAAGTTTATCAGATTTTTTTTAATGTATATAGTCAACCTGTTGGTAGTTGGTCACCATCACCTATAGACATTAGCGCTGTAATAAATAATTCCTTATATTAAACGAAAGCATCACCTAAGATGTTATGTCCCTTGTGCTTGTAGTTACACTGGCTCACTCACGCTTCAAACTGGAACACAACAATACTTGTATTGCTGCTTGGCGCTAGAATATCTGATGAGTGAGAGGTAGTTTCAGCCTCTTATCTAGTTCTCTGACTAAAAAATGAACCAGCCCTCCTGTTCTCAAAGGAGATAATAAGATGACGTGTTGTATACTCCAGTAGTTTTGATTAGAATTATATAATAACCTGACAAGTTAAAGTTCCAATAAAGTGTAATATGTAAGTATATCATGATAGAGCCGAGATGGCCCAGTGGTTAGAACGCGTGCATCTTAACCTGTGATTGCGGTTTCTAGCCCAGGCAAGCACTACGGAATTTTAATGTGCTTAATTTGTGTTCGTAATTCATCTCGTGCTCGTTGGTGAAGGAAACATCGCGAGGAAACCTGCATGTGTCTAATTTCAACGAAATTCTGCCACATGCGTATCCGACAACCCGCATTGGAGCAGCGTGGTGGAATATGCTCCAAAACCTTCTAGTCAAAGGAGAGGAGGCCTCAACCCAGCAGTGGGAAATTTACAGGTTTTTAATGTAATATCATGATTTTGATTTTTGGTATTGACTCGCTTTGAACATTTGCACATTATTCGATGCCGTAGTCTGCATGTACAAGTATGGTTAAACTCGGCATGCGATTGGCATACACTGCTTGACGTGCGATGTAGTAGCCATGAGGTATTTTAAAAATAAACGAATTCTGCACTTTTAAATTTCGAGTTTCGATTGTATGTATGTCTAGATAGACTGTCAACGCTAAAAAACTGGCCGGTAAGTACACGCACACTAGTAAAGTTGTATGACGTTTGACGTGTTTCAAATAAATATAAATAAATAAATATTGGGCAACATGACATCCATTACTCTAATCCCAATGTAAATAGCTAAAGCACTTGTGTTATGGAAATCAGAAGTAACGACGGTACCACAAACACCCACACCCCAAGACAACATAGAAAGCTAATGAACTTTTTCTACATCGACTCGGTCGAGAATCGAACCCGGGACCTCGGAGTGGCGTACCCATGAAAACCGGTGTACACACTGCTCCACCACGAAGCTCGTCAAATGTAGCTATCACGCATACAAATATAATAAAGATTGCTTGTGTGATTTAGTTCTTTTGTATATCTGACCGCTTCGTAATACCAAAAAATAATTTATACTAACTAATAGTATTAAACTAAGACTACTCGTCTTAACTTATAACATAGGTATTACGCCGCCTTTATGTTTAAGTACGTAATTAAGTATAAGCAATTAAGCATTTTATAATACAATTAGTATTGTACCAAGCGATGTATGTAGTACTTATATGCTTAAGAATCTTACGCAGCTTATGTTTAGTATGTTTATATTTTATAGTATATATGTGCGGAAGGGCAAATGGGCCACATGATTGAAAATGGTCACCACCGCCTAAACATTGGCGCTGTAAGAAATATTAACCGTTCCTTACATAACTGATATATTATACATATTCGTTATTAGAGTACAAGCCCATAGCTCATGAAAGTACTTTTGAATCGTCATGTTACAGTGGTGAATTAAGAGTGACCACTAATTCGGAAAGTGGTTACCAAGAAACCTAAAAGGTATACATACATAACATATGTCGACATATACAACATATCATATGTAGCAGTGCACTATTATTAGTAATGTGACATTCCAATTAGCAACAAATCTTATAAAAAAAGCTATTGAGAAAAATAAAAGATGTAATATCGATCGTTGGCTTTGTTATATAATTTTTATATACCTTGCATTTATATATTCTAATAAAATCGGAAAAGATATATGACACATGTATTTTCAAATTTCTGGTTTAGTTACGTTGTATTATAACAACGCTGTAAATAGTTGTCATTGGAAAAAGTTTTAGACTAATATATTGTAAAGCTTTGTTTAAAATTGTTTGATCCCCTTCTCTGCTATTTCTTCCTAATACAAAAAAAAAATGTCTCTTCTACCACTTTATATTATTTCATAAAAAAAAAATAATGTTTTTATTATGATGTTATTATGAGTTCGTTTTGAAGCTATAAGCTATTTTATCGAAAAAGTTTCACATCAATCGGATTAATAAAATTTTGTATACTTCCGAAGAAAGCGACTAGACAAAAACCCTAGAAATAAAACTAAAATTTACAAAAAAAAAATCTTTAGCATAAAGTAAATAAATGAATTTGCTTGGCGTTTCTCTGAACGATCAAATCCGGACCGAGGTGAACCGACAGAGAACGAAGGTGGTTGACATAGCTCAGAGGATTAGCCATCTAAAGTGGCAGTTGGCCGGTCACATCCGTCGAAGAACCGATAGCCGTTGGGGCAAGAAGGTTCTAGAGTGGAGACCGCGAATCGGCAAGCGTAGTATAGGACGCCGATGTGTGAAAAGGGCCGAAGATTGGGCTCAGTGGTGCGCCTTGGGGATATGTCCAGCAGTGGACTAATACAGGATAGTCATGATAATGATAATGATGAGGTGTCGGTTAGGATGGACGCGTTTTAATCACTAGGCCATAAATTCGTATATTTAATACAAATTATTCAAAATCTTCTTAAGAACCTGATTAAAAGATGCGGCTTTTTCTATATTATCTGTGATTAGGTTATGATATCTTCTTCATCCTAATGTCAAATCAATAATAACAGAAAGAGACCAAGGATTTTTAATTAAACTTCTACTAAGTATAGTTTATAAGTAAGGCCTACCATTTTTTGTACAGATAAAAGGTCAGTAATGTTTAATGGCAGTCTATAAAGTGTGGTCATAGGACACATTAACGCTGGTTAGTGGGATCGAGTGCGCGGATTGAAGCCGGCCGGTTAACGTAATTATTGCATAGTGATGTACTTGGGTGTTAAAATTTAAAAGTATCGATAGATGCCGATGAGCTGACTTAAATAGTTTCTAAATTAAAAATCCTTATTTGGCAATAGGGTTATGAAAAGGAATGTGTGAGGTAAATTATACTATATATAATATAAGGAGATCTTAATTGAATTGTTAATATCCGTACTTCAGAAATAGTTTTTGTAGCCTTGAGGTCGATAAATTATATTTGAAAAAGTATTCGATAGTAATTTTAACATTGATGTGCTATATTTTACGTTTTGGAAACGCTTGTGCATTATTTATTCCCTTACACAAACATTTCTTCGGACTCACAGAGATCCGGAACAGGCTTTATATGCTTCATCAGACATATCGGTTTTTTCAGCTTCTAATGAAAATCCGAATAATTAACTGACGTAATCAACTAAGCGAGGAGACCCAGGAATACCTCGTTTAATATTTTTTATTCCTATTACAAATCGATAAAAATGGTTATTATTTTATTATAAAAGGTTATTTTTATTTTGAACAGAACTTATTCTCATAGTAAAATACATCGGTATTCAAATATTTATTTAATTCAACTTCTAAGTAATTTAAAATACCGGTAGTATGGACATCACTAATCACAAAGATTTATAAGGCGGCATTCAATGGTAACGCTTTAACCTTTGCTCGCATTAGCTGTATATCGATCAGTTGCACAACACTATTCTGCTACGGAATGAATAGAACTGTGAAGAAAAGAATAATAGTTGAATCAAGAAATTGTATAATTGTGTTTTGATAAGTAGTTTTGTAATTGTATAATTATAATTGTAGGTATAGTGAAGTTCTATATATCTGTAATAGGGATTATTTAGTTGTTTTTTTATGATATAGCTTGGTGGACGAACAAACGTGCATCTGATGGTAAGCGGTCACCACCGCCTAGACACATGTTATGTTATCCTATACATGGCTGCTTGGTGGTAGAATATATGATGAGTGGTTGGTATCTACCCAGAAGGACTTGCACCAAGAAATGTTATGTAAATAGACAAAGTCAAATCAGTTTAACAGTTTGATTCTTATAAGAACTCACTTCGTATCTCACTCGTGAAATGTCGACAGTCTAGTTTCAGTGATATGCCATTTTCATACGTGTATCCTTTAAATTTTATAAGAATTATAGTCTGACATTTCACGTCGTCGTTCGCATCTTCGCGCTCGTCTTCGGCGTTGTTTCAACATTCGAGTTTCTTCACAGAGAATACCTCTATAGTACATTTTTCTACTATGCTTGACATCTAGGGTAAACAAACAGACAGACAGTGTTACTTTTGCATTTTTTATATTAGTATATATTGATGGGTTTATGTATGGATCCTCTAAATTAGATAATATACATACAGGCGCAGGGATTGTTTTATATCCCAAGGTTGGTGTAACATTGGTGTATAGAAAAGTCTGAAGTGGACATTGGCTACCATTGATTGGGCCATTAATACCCACGCTTAATAAAAACTGACATCAAAACAGTGTTATTCAGTAAGAACTAATTTCGTATCTCACTCAAATGAAAACAACGGTGATGCATGTTATAATTATTAAAGACAATGGCCGATATATTTGTCTGACATTTCTCAATTGTCCACTGCGTTGAAATTCGACTTAGTTCTTACAGTATAATTCTATTGTGTTTTAGTTTTTACTCTAGATTATTGATGTTTGAACATCTCAGCGCTCGGTACACGATAGCTGAGTCTTCAAATGTCAGACGAGTTAGCTTAAGACTTCGGAAGTTAGATGACGTCAGTGTAGGATTTGTTTACACATCAAATCTCGTGGGAAACTTGGCTTGTATAGAACACAAGTATATATGCAAACAAGAGTGTAATCTCATATTCTGATGGCAATTTAACACAACCAGAAATAGGTCGTCTACATGACCAATGGCGATCAATGGAATTTCAACCCTAAACATACCTATATAAAGATTAATAAGCTAGCTGCACCACCACAAAAGTTCACTCATTGAGAAGAACTTAATCTCATCCTTCAATAATCATTCTGATTATGGCGAACCATATTAAGTGTTCCTGCACGAGGCATACTATGAGTAATACTGTGTGCATTACACACACACGTAAAAACAAATTACATAAAATTCGATCGACGAAATTCGTTCAACGGTGAACAGTTTTAAACGTTTTTTATTCGTCTTAACGGTAAATTAGTTGCACACGTGCATGTGTGTCGTGTCGTGGGAAATGCATACACTGTTGGCAGGTTATCTTACTTTTTACAACTGTATGATATATAAAAATGTATGCTACGTTATCTGTATATAATATTACATCGTATAATTGTGCTATTTGTTTTTTTTTTTAAATTTGCCACTTGATGCTAAGTGGTAAAAACCACAGATGGTACTGCGATCAGACATTGATAGTGTAAGAACTGTTATTCATTCCTTACACACGAAGGCACCACAGCGCTCATTCACCCTGTAGTGCAAATAAGAGGTCCTGGGTTCCGATTCAGACCGGTAAAAAATGATAGGGGTTGGGTTAGGTTAGGGTATCAAGATCTTCTTAGTAGCAATCCAAAGTTTGAGTGATGCAGGTTAAGGGAGAGTCCCTTAATTTGCAATCGTATTTTATTAATTTGATAATGAACGATATAAAAAATACCAAATACGTAACCTGATAATTTAACATCTATTAACAATTTTTGGTGAAAGACCAATTCGTATCCCGTGACGGCACACGGCATGACTCTCTCATCATACACCCGTTCTACCGCACTCTACTACTTCTTTGTTTTATATTATTATAATTAAAAGAAAAGTATTATAAATTTATTAACTAAAACGACGTGCCCGCGACTTTCCGTGCGTTTAAATTAAACAAAAAAGTTATTATTGTAGTCTAAGTTACTTCTTATTACATCCCAGTGAGTCCCGTCAAAATCGGTCCAGCCGTTCTAGAGATTAGCAGGAACAAACAGACAGACAGACAAAAGTTGAAAAAAGAAAATTTGGTATATGTACCGTGTATGCATATGAATTTAGTAAAAAGTGGTTATTTTAATATTACAAACAGACACTCCAATACTCATCAATGATGTTTCCCAAGAGTACCGTGACGGGCGTATATATTTTTTTATCATTTTCTTTCATTAAACTTGTTACAATATATTATATGTATGTTATGTTTGTATTGGTTGATTACTTTATCTTTTAATCCCATGTCAGTTTCAATGATATATTCAAGAAAATTGCAATTGCATTTAAAATAATGACGTGACTGTATCATTAATATAAATGATTCTGTTTTTATAATTAATTGTTATTTAGGATATTCGTATAACGAAGAGAAATGTTTAGCTCGACTCTATCTTTTTATAATTATATGTTTATGGAAACATTGCCGAGCCGATATGGCCCAGTGGCTTGAACGCGTGCGTCTTAACCGATGATTTCGGGTTCAAACAGGGAAGCATCACGGAATTTTCATGTGCTTAATTTGTGTTTATAATTCATCGTGTGATCAGCGGTGAAGGAAAACATCGTGAGGAAACCTGCATGTGTCTAATTTCAACGAAATTCTGCCACATGTATATCCACTAACCTGGAATATGCTCCAAACGTTCTCCTCAAAGGGAGAGGAGGCCTTAGCCCAGCTTTGGGAAATTTACAGGCTGTTAATGTATATGTATGTAATGTATGGAAATATTTATTATTATTTTATTATTGTTTAAATTTTGGAATCTGTAATAAGAAAATTTACTATACGTTAAATTCGTAAGGAAACTTGTAAGTGTTGGTTTCAATACACATTTGAGCAGCGTGGTCTAATACGCTACGGTTTTCCGTATTAGGAGCGGATACCGCAGCCCAGCAATGGAACATTAACAGCTGTCATTTTATAACTATAGCGAACGTAATACAATGTTTGCACAAACAAACAAAAAATACCATGTGCACCTAAATAACATAAAAACCAACATTTAAATAAATTCAATTTCACCGTCATTTTTGTAACGTTTGACGAAAAATAAATAATAAAAAGTTTTCTATATTAAAACAACACGAATTTCGAACCGAAGTTATTTCCTGTTCACACAAAAAAATTATCCAATATACATATATATATATAAAAAAAAAACTACACTAGGAAAACGAGTAAATAAATTTAATAAACATTGTTACGCTCGTCCCGACAAAAGAGTTCTGATCAAACAAACACACGAGTAAACTGGAATATCGGAATTCACGACACAATATCACAACGCTTAGAAGTACAGTTAGCTAAAGAAATTTTTGTGTATATTATGTAGCTACCAAAATAAAAATATACTCTATTCATATAGGCTCTAACGAGCATTTTAGCTTGCCATTTTACAAGACTATATTAGATTATTAGTTTTGGCGTATAGATTCTACCGAGAACACGCTGAATAGACCACTAAAGTGATAAGCAAATTAATTTACAAGATATATTTATATCTTGTTGTATAATATTCTACACGCTCTTTATATATTATATAAAGATCCGAGATGGCCCAGTCGATAAAACACGATCTTAAGCGATGATTATGGGTTCAAACCTACTGGTTTTTCTTTCTGGTGTTTAATTTGTATTTATAATGCATCTTTTGCTCGGTGGTGCAGACATCGTGAGGAAACCTGTATGTGTCTAATTTCAACGACATGTGTAACCAAACCTAATTGGAACAGCGTGGTGGATAAGCTCCAAAACCTCTTAATAGGGAGAGGAGGCCTTAGATCAGCAGTGAGGTATTTAATGTTATTATATTTATAAGATCTTTGTTGAGATGAACACTATCGAGATGAAGATTATTAAAAATATTGCTATCATGAATAATGCTATCGAAGTGAACGAATTAACGATGATTCGATCTTCAAAACTTCAGCAAGTCTGAGAAAGACTAGAGAACTTATTCATATTCAGTGACGTTAAGTAATATCTTGTTTAAATTCTTATTTTAGCGTTTTCTGTATGTATGTACGTATGTTCGCCCTCAGGATGACTTGAAACTGCATGATGAAGTTGCTTCCTAAATCGGCAATTAAGTATTAAGTCGCTTTAAATAGGCACACCTTATAGTTCCATCTTACTTACTCATATGAACAAAAGGCGAGAGAAATACATTCGGTTATTTTAATTGTATTCGATACTAGTTTTCGACCTCGGCTTCGCTCCAGTTTTACGGTTTGAGTGTCAGGTATTATCCACATAATATATTTATAAATTATAGGTAATTAAAAAGGATTAAAGGAATTAAAAAGGAGGAGAACGAGAATTTAATTTGCGGGTGAATGTAATGGGCGACAAAAATAAATTCATCTTTTTTACACTTATCATAATAATAATTAATTATTTTTTCATTATAACGTATCATGTGTGTTCATAATTACATGAACTTTTATTTATTTATTAATTGTTTTTTTATGATATAAGTTGGTGGACGAGCCAATGGGCTACCTGATGGTAAGTGGTCACCACCACCCATAGACAATAGCACTGTAAGAAATATTAATCATTCATTACATCATCAATGCCAAAACCTTGGGAACTAAGATATTATGAACACAACAATACAGGGTACTGCTGTTTGGCGGTAGAATATCTGTTGAGTGGGTAGTACCTACCTTGCTTGCACAAAGCCCTATCACCAATTGTTATAAATGAATATATCATGAAAAAAATGTAATAATCATAAAAAAACATTTAAATTAGGATATTTTTGCTGCTGACTGTACACTGAGTCCCATGTGTGTAGTTGTCATGATTTGTAATATTGCGCTGCTCTACGTATATTTTCTTAATAAACTATTCCTGTTCACAATAAATATACACCTGTTTGTTGAAAATTGTACATTCTGTTATCAAACAAATGTCAAATGAACTTCGCTCGGTGATTATAAATTATTCAATGTTTTATATTTTTTTTTAATTCAGTCGGATTTCGAATTATTTATTTGGTTCTCTCTACATACAAAGTTTACTCGTATTTGGCTTTTTGTTTGCGTTAAAAAGACAATTTCTTTTTCTATATTCAAAGTAGAAATCACTCGTGATAGGATTTGCGTTGCATGTGACAGATTAAGTAGGAAATTTCTAGATTCTAGAAAATTCTAGAAAATTCTAGAAAGTAATTAGATGATTACAATAAAGGCTTATATTATTTATTGCATGTTTTAATTAATTCTGTAAAAATAATAATTAGATTAAAATTATGTTTGCATAGGCTATTTGACGATGCGAAAAATTAAGTGTCAATTATTGTAATCAGTATATATTATTAGTTTAAAAATGATTATTTATTAACGAAAGTTGAAAATAATCATTAATTTATTCAAAAATTCATAAATAAAAAAGCATTTTTTAAACGCTTGTCACGTGACATAAAATGCTCCTGATTGGTCGAGTTTATGATGACGTCACTTTCTTGTTAACCTCGTTTGCCTACTATATATGGATTATATGTGTCACAGATTACAATACAAGCAAGTGACGTCACCGAACCTATTGCAGCGCCATATTGTCAAAGTAGTGTGTATTTTTAATTTAATATTTTTCAGAAAATATGTAGAAAAAAAAACAACTTTTACAGGGTTCTTTACCTCTACAAAATACTATAAAATGGATTTTAAGAACCAGTCAAATAGCCTATTGATTCGAACATAATGTGTTACCAAAAAATCCTGGTATTCAGTAAACCTGTTTTTTTGGTCTTTTTAACACGCTTTTATTAGCTTCACTGGAACTAACTATGTATGTAAGAAAATCTTAAGATCTTATTTTAAGATTATTTATTTATAACTAGTGTACCTGATAGGCTGTTTGCTTGGAAAACACAGTAACGTTGGTTTTTTACTAAGCATCGATTTGTATATTGTAATTTGTCCTTACTTAATAAATTTCATACTTCTAAACAAACTCCGAATAATATCTCCTTAGGGGATGAATTATCGAAAGCGTTTTAACGATTGACCTTTGTTCAATAGCAATTTACATATTATAAACATTTCAAGCAGACGAACTTTCTTCCTAAGTTTCACCCTATTAAGCGATGAAATTTCAAAATTATTTTTTTTATATTAATTTTCAGAGACGGCAAATTTTATCTCCCCTTTAACCTTCTTAGGAGACGAATATCGAAAATCCCACTTTCGTGCCCACGTTCCATAAGAAATAGGCCACAGTTTTAGCCTTGGCAATGTATTTCGTTGACTATTAGACTTCGTGTAAAGAACACAATATAAATAAAGAAAAACAATAAAGAGATAAGGAGTGCCATAAATAAAAAAAAAAACAGTTTCGTTAATAAAATATATTTGTTGCGTGTACAGTGCAGTGAGTATTTACTCACATGGAGAAGAAACGACGTATATACTATACTCGTCACGTACACACACAGGAAGTACAGTAAGAAGCGGCGGCAGAGGGAATGAGGACATAGGGTCATGTTTGCCGTCACGGCATACGACTCAGTCTTACCCCCAAAATACGCACAGAGATATTTCATATCAAAAGATAGAAACTGTGTAATAACTATATTGTATAAAACAAAGTCGCTTTCCACTGTCTCTCTGTCTGTCCCTATGTATGTTTAGATCTTTAAACTACTATGGGTTTTTTAAAAGATAGAATGATTTAAGAGGAAAATTTATATGTATAATACATGCATAATATATGTGATGATGTGGTAAATAAACACTTTTTTTTGTACATTGCAAACGCTAGCTGAACACTAAGAGATAGATAGAAAATAATATACCACAATACACCTTTAAAAGGTCTAGAAAAAAGTCAGCGATGGCATACGTACTATCTCTTAGGGTGAACCCAAAATAACCATATTTATCCTTTACTTTTTACGAGAAATAATGGCTTATTTACGAAGCGATTTTAAGCAATACAGCATTAACCCTTACCCAATTAAGTACCTTAAATACATTATGCATTTAATATAGATCAATATGGCCCTTTACAGCATGTAAGTCAAATGAAAATTTTCGAAAATATATAAATAAATACAGATTAAATTGTAATAGTTTTCATAGATTCTACGAATTATCCGAGCAAACGTAATCCTTCATAATCTTGGATCAGTGCGAGTTGCGTGTTGAGAATAATTTCCATATATTTGTGAGCCGGTATTGTATTTAGCCGGTGTAAGCCTTCTATAGTGCGCGATGGGTCAGAGTGTTAGGATCGAGACCTACACACTGTATTTTTCTATTCAATATTTACAATGCAAACTGTGTTTAATAAACCTAATTAAAAAATCGGTATACATTTCAAGCCTATTTTTCACTTATGTCAGAATATCTATTTTACAGTTATGATGAAACCTTCTTCCAATTTTTGATAGAGGTCTGTATGACGCATTGGATAAATAATCTCCAGATCGAAGAATCAATGGATGAGAGACAACCACCGGAACAGATACTCCAAATTGACAACTTCTGAGCAAATATAGCTCCCTCGGATTCAGGGTCTAGATCTCAAGACAGGTCATTGTTGGAGGAAATACTCAACGTGCGAAATGTTCATACGACGTCTGTGTATCCTGAGCATCATGATCTGGGCTTCATTAAAAGAAAAGAGTTCAGGCATTTTTTAGAAAAGCGCGTTAAATCTTATACTGCATCAGTTCTTACTAAAAAGTAAGCATAAATTTATGATCCATAAAAGAGAAGCAAGGGCAATCAAGAACTTAAACATCGAATTTTGTCATTTTGGCAATCTAGAGATCTATCTCAAGTTAGCCTTCTTGACCCGGTCCTCTACTCTCCCCTTTCTTATGTCTTCTCATATCAGAAAAAGAACCTATCGAAGTCGACATCAGTAGATATCGTTATTTAAATTATTATTTACTTAATATTTATTTAAATATTTCTTAATCTTCTCCAAAGTATGATATTTTTGGGAACGATTTTACTAAATTAATAGAAGAAACCCGATAAAACTATCCTACATGGTATTTATATGAAAATCCCAACGCTGGTCTAAGGAAAATTATTTTATTTAAGACAGGGGTCCACATACTAAGCCGTCACGTCCTACGGCTTATGAAAATAAATGTCTTAGAACGTATTTAGTGATAGGCAGGTTTTCCTCGCGTATTATCCTTCACCTAGAAAATAGTTGTTAGCAGAGAGAAATTAGTTAATCCATGCACCATAAAATACTCAATATCAAATTCCTTATATATTTTTTTAGAATAACCGTTGAACCTACCACCATCATCTCCTTCGAATGCGGTCACCATCGCCCATAAATATTGGAATTATAAAATATTTTAGCCACCATCGCTAATTCTCCGTAAAATTTGGAAAATAAGATGTTAGGTAGGTACTTGGACTGTTGTATCACTAGCTCACTCACCCTTCTAACTAGAACACAACAATATTAAGTATTGTTATTTGGTAGTAGAATAAGTAATAAGTGGGTGGTACCTACTCAAACAAGCTTGCACAAAGTCCTACAACCAAGTAAGTTAACAACAATTTAATCCCATTATCGTCTCAACGAACAAGAAGTTTACAAATATATTTTACATCATATCTGGTTTCAGTGTATCACAAGCTTAACTAATTTCAGTTTTAATCCCTCCATGGAGAGGCTTAACCATATTTACGGTGAAGTTTCGATGCCCCCTGAATCGCCTTGTATGTAGTTTACCGAGGTCTGTACACGGATTTACTTAAAACGTTTATGTTTATTCCGTGAGAATAGATTGAGCCTGAGTTGTAAACAATCACAATACAAGGCTTTAAATATTGACAGTCTATTGCAAACATAAGAAAACTAAATAAAAACCCGGCTTCGCTCGGGTAAAATAAATAAAACTAAACAAAAATAAATATACTATCTTTTTTTTTGTCGCTGGAAAAATGAATTATGGGTTTCCCCCTCGTGAAGCGGGGGAGGTATGTGGGACTCGCCGGTGCCCAGGACGACACTATTGCGCCCTAGTACATCGGAATACCCACTAAAACCAGCGGAACCCCCTCCGTTTTTTCAGCGGGCGCCACAGGATCTCCTACTACTAGTCCCTGCAGCACCTATTGAGGCACTAAATTATTATTTCGAACGCACTTTCTGAATGCACCCTTAAACAATCATGGGCGCCCGTTGAACTTCATGTCATTGAATTTCATAGATTTACTATTGAAATATTTCGATTACGCGAATTTTGCGAATATAATGTTATCGACTAAACATAATTATTTTTAACGATATATAATTATAGTATATATATACCCGATATAACGGGTCTATCGTACATCTGCACGAAGTGATTAATACAGATTTGAATTTAATTATGATACAATTACAATTTTTGCTTTTGAGGTGCAATTTTTTTGAGCACAATGAAAGTGAAATTTCAAAGTTAAGGTTGCAAAATCTGCCCTTGATGGATGATTGGAACATTACAGTAGAGGTATTTCGTAAGAAATTCGAAATTCACCGCAGAACTCGAGTGTCACAATGTGATATGGGACACTGAATACAATAATTATAAAAAAAATATTGGACACACGTAACAAATTGTTGTATCACTGTTAGTCAATGTTGACTACATTTCGAGTGAGATAAAAAGTGAATTCGACATATCACTATTGTTACCACACATCTTGGAGCTATTAAAGCAAATATTCTATCAATTATATTTGTAAACAATTGCGAGGACAATTTTCCATAGAGTTGATCCTCTGACTTACACCGTAACTACACAAGGGACATAACAACTTAGTTCCCAAGGTTGGTGACGCATTGGCGATGTAAGGTTTGGTTGACATTTCTTGCAGCGCCAATATCTACGAGAGACTTTTTTTTTTCGCTGGAAAAACGCGTTACGCGTTTCCCCCACGTGGAAGTGGGGGGGGGGTATGTGGGACTCGCCGGTGCCCAAGATGTTAGCGGCACACCGATAATAACCACTAAAAAAAACCAGCGGTACCCTCTCCGTCTCATCGGTGGGCGCCACGGGATCGCTTTCGCTACCGTGACTGCTAACCGAGACTTGTTGAAGAGTTTCTTGTTTCATATTCACATATAAAATACACACAAACTTATGCATGCATGTACCATATAAGCACAGTATGAAACGAGCTTCTTGCCGTATCGTCAATCGCGTTAGACGCGATAGATTTTAACGTTTGACACGACCAGTGACTTCCTTATATTATAAAAAATATATCACTAGTAGTCTAGAGCACGACTGATGCTAAGCGGGCCGAAAATATCAGTAAACATTTAAATAATGGAAAATATATTGGCATTCCAATTTGTTTTATTTACCTGTAAAACAAAAAATTCGTGGCGAATTTGTTACGGTTAATATTTTTATATATTTGAAACTCAAATTTGGTATTTTTTTACATAAGTAGACGAAAAAAAAGATAAATTAATTTAACTTTATATAATAACCATTATACGAGTAGGTGTGCTGAGTTGTTACTGTGTGGTTCATGTTTAACTAATCGTCTAACGGGTTTTGTGTGTACGTAATTGTTAGCATTAGCATTTAGCATTAGCAGCCTGTAAATTTCCCATCGCTGGGCTAAGGACTCCTCTCCCTTTGAGGAGAAGGTTTGGAGCATATTCCACCACGATGCTCCAATGTTGGTTGGTGGAATACACATGTGGCAGAATTTCGTTGAAATTAGACACATGCAGGTTACCTCACGATGTTTTCCTTCACCGCCGAGCACGAGATGAATTATAAACACAAATTAAGCACATGAAAATTTAGTGGTGCCTGCCTGGGTTTGAGCCCGAAATCATCGGTTAAGATGCACGCGTTCTAACCACTGGGCCATCTCGGCTAATCGGCGACGTAATTGTTATTTTAGTTTATTGAGATACATTTAGAATGTACAAATATTGCATAAATCTATTACAGTTTTGATATTATATGTCATAAAATCGCTTTTATCGAGTAACATAAAGAAAAGTAAAAGTAAAGTAATTGCCTGTCTACGTGTTATTACTGGGCGAAGATCTACATTTCAGAACTACACTGCTCCAATACTGGCAAGTTACCTTGTGATATTTTTTCGCGAGCACGAGATTTACAATAAAGTCTATTTTAGCACACGAGACTCAGCTGTGTTCGGGTATGAACCCGCAATCACTTCGAGTCATTCTTTGTCTTCTCTATATCGAACAATCATTCGCAATTACCGACTTCTCGAATATGTCGAAATAATGATCTGTCTGAATGTTCATTATGACAGATCAATTTATAACGTTTTTTTTTTGTCGTTTTTTATTTGTTCCGAGAGGGCACAGATTATTTCGCCAATGTCTTTCATAAGCTTGCAATGCTAATGTTTAAAAATGGAACTGTCAACCGACGTAAAAATATAAAGATATTTATGTACAGTTTTATCCTTATTTTAGTATTCCCTGTGGGTTATTTCGAGAGTCATTTCGATATGTTTAAGTCAATCAGCTTCAGAGAAACGACCCTGGTGGTATTATGTCCGAGAATATAGAACAGAAAAATAACAGGAAATTTGTTTTTTTACTGCACGTGACAATGATGACAGATTGTTCTGCCTAAAATTGTACGAGATGTTTGTTGTGTTATTTTTTTAAATACTTCATTGCAGAGCATATAAAGAACAGATAACATAAAGAGTAACAAAAAACAATTAACAAATGGTGCGCAAAGGCGGAAAGAAGTTTTGAAAGAGAACATAAGATGGTTAATTCTACTAACAATATGCCCAAACGTAATAATTGCCATTTAGCCGCTATCCTATATATATCCTGACACAAAGATTAAGTTGTTTCGATTGAAATTGCCTCGCAATAGATTCAGAAATTTATTGTTATCGTAAAAATTTGTAGAATTGATTACCAATTACGATTCAGGTGAGAATTATTTTTATGAAGAATAGTGAAACTTCGATCGAAATTAAATCGGGAACACATCTCAAGATCTTTGTAGAATTGCCCCATTTTAGTGCATTTAGATATCAGAGACGATATAATAACATATCACATATATATGTTTAGTATATTTGCTGAAACATTAGCTATTTATACATACACTATAGTAGGTATATATTTAGGTGCACCTCTACAACATATAAGTACCCATAGCATTAGTCAATAAATATTATTTTAATATATCGTAAGCGGACAAATTTCAATGTCAAAAAAAGTAATTTTAAATGATTTTCACACATATGTGTTAATGTTGTACTGCTGAGTTATCTGCCGCTTTTTTTATTCTTAATCCGGACCTAGTGGGTATCCCGCGAAACGCGAATTTGCGTTTATTCAAAAGATTTTTTTGGAATTTTGAGACTTATGACAGGTTTTGTTTTGATCTCATTTCATTGTAAACTGCAAGTCACTCATCTAAATTTGGCGCCAAAAGGATGTAACCTTATTTAAATGATATTTTTAATGTCAAATAGTATATATTAGTTCAAATAGAGTTGGAGTTTGTCGATAACAATTTACTGTCATTTTGTTCATTTTTTTCCTTATACAGCCGTAGTACCGCTCTCTAGACGGCCAGCAACTTTCCCGCTCTCTTAAACTATTTCTAATAAATTTACTAAATTTAAATTAAGAATCGAACTTGTAATTTTTTTTAAATTAAGAATGCATAAAAAATATAAACAATATAATTAATAAAAGTCCGTTCAACAATCCCCCCAATTCACTGATATATTCATACAGATGTACTTTATCATTGACGGAATCAATGAAGGTCGCCGACGTGTTTTATGATTATTATGTAACGTGAATATATTTATAACAACTAGTATAATAACATCTGTTTATTGAATTTAAGTTCATTACTTAACACTAAATACATGCGTAAGTGTGCGTTAAACTCACACGCCGGTGACATTTTTTTTTTTTTCTTTTACGTCAATGTCCTTAGTACGAACGGTACGAGTTTAAAAGTAAATTTTAAGATTAATTTTCTTTAGTACCTATAAATGCGGGTGACATACATTTTTTTATAGAACAAGAAGCGCGTAAGCAAATTGATCACGACTTCCTATAGACATTGGGAAATAGTAATTTCTTACATAACCAACGCAACACCAACCTTAAGAACTTAAGAACCTCATGTCTGTAGTTACACTGGCTTACTCACCTTTCACGCCGGAACACACAGTAAGTATTGCTACTCAAATAACCTATCATTTGATGAGTAAGTGGTACCTACCACTACCTTCTTTATATTAATTTTAATCTCCAGGCTAAGTCAGGATATAATCGATTGTTAATATTCCGTACAATGCCAATATCTACGAGCGACAGTGACCACTTACCATCAAGTAACCTAAAAATGTTTCGTTGTGTTGTTGTATGTTTATATCTTCAAATACACACACTAGTGTTCCTTTAGAGAAAAAATTATATCGACTCGAAGCTAATTTCATCAGACGTCATAGCATAATGATAACCCGATAGAGTTTTCATTAAATTCGACCAGAAACGAATTCCGGCTAGCATCTAGTTGTTCTAGTGTTTAGGTTACGGGGAAAATATACTGGAAAACAATGAGACACAAAAGTAAAACAAAACACAAACGAAAAATCTTAAGAACCAATCGGGATTCGGCTGTTCATCATGTCCATTAATAAAATAAGAAATCTTTGTCAAACATTGACTTTAAAATGTTTCAATTTAGCCAAACATTAATCTTTTTGACGCATACATACACTCTTTATAAAAAAATATACATCACAGTTTTAAATAAAGAATTCGTTTTAAGAAGTTCTTAAATTTATCGATTCCAATTTTAAACTTTTTGACTTTAACTTAAAGTAAAAATCCCGCCAATAATTTTAACATTACCGGCCAGTATCGAACGCGCAAAAACTTCGAATCTTCGACTTCAGAGAATCGATCATATAAAAACGCATCGAAATTCCATATTCAAAGTTGCCATCTGGCACCCAAACAGTATCGCCGACGGCCATCTTTAAAAAGAAAACTGGTCAAAGAATGTACCTCGGTCAGCCGAGTTTTGCACCTGTCACTTCTGCTCCCAACTAGTTCTTAGCGGATGTTTCGAGCATTCACCCAGAAGGAACGAGACAGATATATAAGCGTGCCGAACGAGTGAGACGGAAATAGAGATATTAGTGTTGCTAGATAGGGAGATGTAGCGTCGCGTGGCGCTAGAGTGGTTCGGACGATAAGTAATCCTGCTTTGCTTGTTTTATTTAATAATCCAGTTATAATAAGAAAGCGTAGTTGAGAGGTTTCTGAAGGAGCTCGTCGTTATTGCGTTGTAATAAGGGTTGTTTTGAGCGGTTTGTAAACAATGTAATCATAACCCTAATATGGAGTAAAGTTGAACTGTAAAGTAAACAAGCGTCGACGCGAATGTTAGTACTTATAGTTAATTTTAATAATTGTGATTTTGTTGTAATATTTTTATAGATATTTGTGACAGGACTTTTAGCGGGAGCCGATTTGTTTCCATATCAAATGTATAGGGCTTCTGAAGGCGTATTAATTATTTTATAAAATTTAGTTTTGTTTTTTTTTTTTATACCCTCATTTTATTATTATTGCTTTTAGTAACTTATGTAATTATATTAAATAGTATCTAAATTATTTTATTAAGCGTTATATTTTGTACAGTCTTTGAGTCGAGACGACCTAGTACATCTTAATCAAAGATTGCGGGTTTAAAGTATAACTAATTTTTAAAAGAAATTAAATTAACGGTAAATTAAAATTAATTATAATAATATCCTTTTGACCGTATTTAACGGTGGACAATTTTTTTGACTAGCTAACCGTATAAAAAAAGTGAATTCTGTATCCCCACTAAAAATGAATACTATAAAAGTAAAAATCAAAATATACTTAATTCAAGTAGGCTTTTACAAGCACTTTTGAATCGTCATTTAACAAACTATATTAAGTGAAGATACCACCGGTTCGCAATGTCGATTCTACCGATAAGAACCTTCAAGAAACTTAGTAGTTACTCTTTTTCGATATTGAAAAATACAGTCATGTTAGTTAAATACAATGTGATGTAAATCCGAAAAGAGCGGAGAGAGAATGGGCAGGTGCAATAACTACACACACACATACACACACCGTAAAATTCATTCTCTGGACTACTGAGATTATCTGTATGGAAATTTTATTGACCGCACCCGGGATTTGATCCAAGATCTTGACCTTAGATTCTGCAGAACTAAAATACATTTTAAATATGTCAATGATGTTTATAATATATGTGAATATAACTTTACTGTATATATTTAAAAAAAGAACAATGAACAACGACGATTCTCAACGATTCTAGAAAGTTCTGGAAGTAGCTGTCAAATTGTTGGGAAGACTGGTTTAAGTTTTCTTTTATGAAAGAATTAGATTCGAATTTCAAAGATAAAATGATGCTCGAGTTCATGACGCGTGTATCTAGTTATCTGTATTATGAAATCATATTATATGAATGCCTTTTTTTTTTTAAATTACTCTGGCTAGCAAGGGCTTTAAAATATCGATCATAATAAACTAGAATTGAGTTTTTTGTATTTTTATTTTAATATATTTTTTAAACTAAGATTTTTTTCCCAAGGCTTAAATATTGATTATATGTTTTTACATTACATATAAAAATGAAATGCCAATACTTTAAGTGTCGAAATTGTTAAATTATTGCACCTCTACGTACAGGTTATGATTGGTCTGAGCCTTATTATTAAAAAAAAAACAAGCGGCCATTTTACAGTAGTTGTCAAAAAACATTAATTCATAACGTCATTCCCGTTTCAAGTCATGTGCGAAACGAGTGTCGTGTACGTGTTCTTTATGATTTAAAATTTTAAATTTGGAACGTATAAAAAATGATTGACATCTCATTAAGATTTATTATCTGTGTATAAAAGTTGATTGTTATTTCAGTTAAAACTAACTGTTCTCGATATTCATATATATGTACATATATTTTATTTTTGAGGAAGGTCTTGAGCATGTGGATAGAGGTAGGGGACGACCAAAAGAAGATAGATGGATTGTATGAAAGACGATATGGTTAGAAATAATGTTACTTGTAGGATGACGTCCGACCGAGAAGTATGGAAGAAGAAGACATGCTGCGCCGACCCCAAGATGATGATGATTAAATTTAGAATATTATACAAATAAGATTACCAACTTGGAATATTTTATTATGCTACTTATAGGGTATAATTATTGAAATTAAATAAGACTTTTTTCTAGGACCTATCGAAGTGTGTCTGGATCTATGACGTCATGGTTATACAAAATATTGTTTAACATCACGTTCATAGAAGATAAACTATATTTTGTTTGTATAAACACACACCACGCATTAATTATACTCACACATACACACACATACATGCGCACTCATGCATACATCACACACATGCATTTTCACACTTTGTCTTCATCGTTAATTTCAATTATCTTTTTTATGTATATTAATTAAAAGTTCTTTATTATTTTGTTGATTTGATATAACATACTATGTTATGGAAGAGTGAGCCTCTTGACATAAAATTGTATTATACTCACTAGAGAGTCCCAACCTTAAATATGGTATGTACACTTAGTAAAGGCTAAACTTTCTTTTTTTTTATGGTTAAAAATAAAAAAGTAAATTCCCTGGGCTGGACAAAGCATCTTCTCTTACAAAGTTTGTAGGGAATTCCACCATATTGATGAAATATTAATGCCGGTTGGTAGACATGCACGTGTAGCGTAATGTCATTCGTCTTGTGCCTGTTTTCTCACGATGTTTTCCTTCGCTACCGAGAACGAGTTGAATTATAAACACAGGCTCTTCACCGGGTTTGAACTCACAAGGTTCGATTCACGTATTCTGACAACTGGGCCATCTCGACGAATCTTTTCGGTAATCATAACCTTGAGAACATATTAGTTGTTTTGTATAATATAAGACTTTTTGTGTAATAAGTTTCGTTTGTTTCGTGCGTAATTAAACTTTGAATGGCTTAAAGTACACTAAAGGTAAAATTTTGGATTACTGAACGGTAGGGCTTTGTATAGGCCAGTCTGGGTAAGCATCACTGACTGATATATTCTACCGCCAAGTAGCAGTGTTTTCCAGTTTAGAGGGGGAGGGACAGTGTAACTACAGACACAAGGGATAAAACATTCTAGTTCCAAAGATTGGTGGTGCATGGATAATATGTTGAAGTATTGATATATCTCACAGTACTGACGTCTATGGGCAGTGGTGACCACTTACCAGGTGGCTCATTTGCCAGTCCGCCTACTTATCTGACGTAAAAAAAAATAACTACCCGTACATACGAATGGTAGAACTCACTGCGGAATGAATATATATACTTTTTCCTGCCGTCAATCACTTGGAGAGTCTATGTTTCTATATAAACTTAGCTAGTGTTATAGGACGATATCAACTAGCTACTCATTCCGACTTCGCTCGGATATGATAAGGGTGTACATAAAACTGTAATGTTGAAGGTTATTTTTTTTTCCATTCTAAAACCTTTGCTTAAGTAAAACAACGTAAGATTTTTTTATCACAATCGGATCAATGGCTCAGAAACAAAAAGGACAAACATACGGACATTTATTGAATTGTGTATCTAGTTTACGCCCGCGACTTTATTCGCGTATAAGAGAACGGAGGAGGGGTTTGTGGATTTGCACCTATATGCAATTCCCAGCTATAATTTGTCGCTGTTACAAATATCATTCAGATGTTCTGGCGTGATTGACAAATATTAATCAAATATTCTTTTTTTTATATTTTTCGGGTTATGACTCCACTCCACCTGATGGTAAGTGGAAGTGGAATCGAATGTCTAGTACATTCGATTCAGCAAAAATATCTAGACGCCCTCGCCATGCTGGTCCGAAAAATGCAACTTTACGCCTTGTTTGAAGGCACCAGATTATAAGAAGGGAACACGTGTGCTGGTAAAGAATTCCATTTTTTGGCGGTGCGACAAAGAAAGAGTTGCCAAATTTCTTTGTGCGTGATGGGATCGATGTCACAGTTAGGCGGTGACACCGCGAGCCAGCACGTGTAGATCTGTGAAGGAAAGGGGAAGCAGGAGAGAATAGTTCCTCAGAGCACTCGCCGTGATACATCTAAACAAAAACCCGCTAAAGAAAAGAGTTCAAACCCGGGGCAAGCACCACTGGATTCATGTTCTTAATTCACATCTTAAAACATCGTAAGGAAACCTGTACGTGGATGAGAATTAGGCACTTGTATCTCACATTGGAGTGGTTTTGTAGAGTAACTTTCAAGGCGGACTTCAAACAGGTTACCCTTTTTTACTTTAAGATGATAGTATTTACAAGATCCAATATCGGTGGTATGAAGTCTTGCTTCCGGTCTACTAGTAATTTTCCTTCTTCAATCAAAACATATATAAATAACAGGCGTCTAGTTCTAACAACTCAATTAATCAGATTACGTCTATTCTTTATGTCATGTAACGGGTGATGTTGCTATTATTTAATATTTCAAATGATTTTGAATCTTACAACATCCGAATAGAGTTGTATTTTGTATGGTTAGTATTATGATAAGATGTAATACAAACATTATTTACGCATTTGCTTGAGAAGCTAAAGCTATGTTATTATGAAAGAAAGTAGGATGTGAATATAGGTGTGGACCAGGGGCTGTAAACCTTTGGATTTTTTTAATAAAATGTATTTCTTTGTTTGTTTTTTTTAAATTCGTACGAATATTTATGACGATAAATTAATTTAATTCTACTGGATTTATTTATATTTATGTAAGGACTTTAATAATAAAGTTCTTGAATATCCTACTCTCTCCTTTCAGGAAACGGTTTGCAGTTTTTTTTCACAACGCTACAATGTGGTTTGCGAAATAATCTTTTAATGTTGTCTTAGATTTTCGCGATTATTACACATTGAAATAAAACTAGTTTTTAACGGATTTAATCGCGTATATTAATTATTTTTAACATCCCGACGTTTCGAGCACTTTGCAGTGTTCGTGTCTGCCCGTGACCACGTTAAAAACTAGTTTTATTTCAAATAATCTTTTGTTGTTTTTTTTTCTATCCCTACATGCAGATTACTCGCGATGTTTTCCTTCACTGCTATCCGAGACTTATAAACACATATTATGTACATGAAAATTTAGTGATTTACGCTTTATAAGCTTGGATATTTAATACAGCTAGACATTTAACTCATGGGTAATATTTATTTAATTTTTAAATAGTAAATAAATTAGAGGACTATAATATTCCTTCAAATTAAATATTACGAATATTTTTTTCTTTACAAAAGGTTTACAAAAGCCGTTTTATAGTATTAAAGTTAGAAAAACGCCACCTATCTTCAATCATGTTTTCTTTTGATAGATAGACATGTACGAGAGCTAAGATATGTCTATTTATTTATATACTGTAATCTTTGTTTATAACAAATAATAAAGAACGATAACTTGATATTGGATTTTAAAAAATTAATTAATTATTAATCTCATCATCGTCATCATGATCACAGTATTAGTCCACAGCTGAACCTGACCTTCGGCCCTTCTCATCCACACTTTATTGATCTGTTCTAATATCATAAATGCGAATATAACTCTGTCTGTCTGTCTTTTACACTTCATCAGCCAAACTATGGAACTGAATTTGTATAATTTGGTATATACGCAAGCTTGAACTCTAAGAAAAGATATTTTTTATAAGGCTACTTTTTATACCTAACAACAGACGATCAACCAATAAAATACGAGCAAAGCCCCGGGACAACTAGTCTTATCGTATACGTAAAAAGTAGCAAAATAGTGTACGTAAGTGTTACCATATTTAGTTCCATTGAAAAATAAATATATCACATGCTACACATTGGATTCAGCGATAATTAGTCGTCAATAGAACCGAGATGGCCATCTCAGTTCAGTGGGACGTGTGCATCTTAACCGATGATGGTGGTTGGGTTTTGTGCAATCCTGATCAGGTACCAGCCACCCATCAGATATTTATTTCCAAGTATTGCTAGCAATGTTGTGTTCTGGTTTGAAGGGCGGGTGTCCTAGTGTAACTGCAGATAATTGACACGACATTTTAGTTCCGAAGATTAATGGCGCCTGTAAGGAATGCTTAAATATCACCAAGTGGTCGATACATCTAAAAAATCGATACATTGGTTAAGACGTAAAAGCGTAACAAATAAACAAACTCACTTTTGCATTCGCATCATACTCACTCCCTGGTTAAATTAGTTCCAAGCCTCAAAATGAGAAGCACTAAGCCCAGTAGTGAGTTATTTACAGGCGGTTATTTTACTTTGTTGTGACGTCTATTCCACGTGGGAAGTTTTTAACTTTAAACGTAGAATTTCCATTTCGCGTCAATTAGATTTTATTGCTCTGAAATTATACGTAAAGGTCTATGTGGTCTTTAAATAAATTACACCATTTCTTCCGCCAACTAGCAATTTAGTTGCTTGACGAGATCTAGTACTGTGACGGGTCTAACTTAAAAAAAAAAAAACATTCTCGAGATAAACGCATCGTCTGTAATTGTTTAAGGATCCACGGCTGTCAATAGACGCAAGGATAAGAAAGATATTAGACGTAATAATATATACGTAGTTATACATATTATATGATTGTCTTTCCAAGGCCCCAGGCGCGTCTTTATGTGTAAAAGTTCGCGCTAATCTAAGAAACTACTTTGGACACATCTATTCTATTTCTATCAAAGACAGATCGATACATGTGATTCAGGTGTACCATACACTAGTTGAACCTGCACGTATTTTATGAAACTTTACCTATATCACACAAACCGTCACTCCCATTTTGACCCCTGAGGGATCACCTCCTAAAATTAGCCTATGTCCTTTCCCAGGATCCAATCTATCTCCACTCCGATTTTCATCAAAATCAGTTCCAAAATAGACGAACGTTTTGCAAGGCAGTGTCAGACTTGAATTTGTCAGGTTATAATAGAGTACTGCCTAATTCCAGAATTTTTCTACAAAAGATTGATTGTTATCCGACAAATTACATATCCAGTCATAAGATTCTATATTGTATACTCTGAAGTATCAATCATACTTCAATATGGCAGCACCGCTATCATATGTAGACAGATTGGACAACATCACATACATTACTCTGATCCCAATGTAAGTAGCTAAAGCACTTGTGTTATGGAAATCAGAAGTAACGACGGTACCACAAACACCCAGACCCAAGAAAACATTGAAAACGAATGAACTTTTTCTACATCGACTCGGCCGGGAATCGAACCTGGGACCTCGGAGTGGCGTACCAATGAAAACCGGTGTACACACTACTTGACCACGGAGGTCGACAAATTAAAACTAAAATTAAAACTTAAATACAAAAAACACGTCGAGCACAATAGTGGTGGCGCTTACAAATTGTAATCAGCTCAATAATGCATTATCTACACTAGTGAAGATTGTCAAAAACATTTTCAATAATAATAGACATTTAGGATTACAGGGGGTGCCGGATTAGCCCGAGGCCGGATTATCGGGAGTCCATAGGTTCATATTTTATTGAAACAGCTTATGTGTGTGACGTGGCGTGCAATGAGTTAATCAATATAGTTATAAAATGGACGGTTTAGGTCTTCTCTTACAGACCTAAAGTTCATTTCCCGACCCCATACATCTGTAGCCTATTTCAGTCGAAGACGGACTAACCATAAAGAAATCTTAGATATTCATAACCCCTGCGATTTACTTCATGAGGTAAATCTCTGTCGCTTTAACTACTGAACCGATTTTGATGAAATTTGGTATGGAGATGGTTTGAATTCCGGGCGAGTTCTGCTATGTTATGCGCTACAAGTAGGTCTTGATTAATATATATTTATTTATAAAACAAAATGAATCCACGTAACTACTCATATCCGTTTTAATTTTACTTCCAAAGTTTCGATAACTTTCAAAACGCCATTTTCAATTACCATTTGCTAAAGGCGCACGTTTTGTGTGAATGCGCTGAACGTGTGTTTACAGCGTGTTTACATGCAAACAATTTAATTACAATAAGGATCTGATAACTACGGTGTTTCTTGCTGGTTTTTCTCTGTAGAATCTTTATTTCAACCTTTAATAACAAATACATTAGTAGTAATAGCTTTACTTTTAAAAGCCTACTTGAATAGATTTTTTTTTTTACCCCAAACTATTTTAATAACAATTCGCCAAAATGATGTATACCGATGTCGGACGTAATTTACCAGTGCGTCGTGTAACACGACCCGCGTATTTTTTTCAGCGTTTGTTTAATTACTGCTTATTATAGAGGGTTGGGGGTGCAAAAGTTTGGTAGCTTGTCCTTTTCTGTGCCGATGATAAGAGGCTTGAAAAATTTTGTGGGGATGGCTTGACAAACTCACGTTCGTATTTATAATGGTGATGTCCTGATTGTCCTGAACGATTTCACCACTGGCAGCCAATTCAAGGGAGACTAAAAACTTTAGGACGTATTATAGGGCACACGTGTATACACAAACACAGGAGCCCTCTCTATTCCCTCACCCTCATAGTCCGTTGACCTGTTCTCCGAGGTACAGGTACCTACAACTTCTATACTGCGGGTTGCTACTGAGAATTTATCGGTAGAAATAGCCCAATATTTTTTATCGGCCAACCTTGGATCCAAGACCTACATCTATGGATATATATCTAGCCACTAGACCAACGAGGATTTCGTAATATTTCTGAAAATTACTAGTTCGCCGATATTAGCAATGGCTCCAATAACGTCTGGACCGACAATTTTCATTTCGACTCACTATATTAAACTATATCTCAAAAACTACAATATATTAACTTACTACATACTCTACGTACGTTATTAAAGTATGAACTAAAATAATAGTAAAGTCATATATAATAATTGTAGTATAAAATAAAAGTGCGAAAGGAACTTCGTTCGTCCGTCCGAAAATAAAAGTATTTGTAATGTATGCGTTCAGCAAGGAGGTCCATTGGGATCTGTTTTATTCAGACTTGGAAAACATGACTACAATTCAAATTTGAATTCTTAATTTGAAAAATGAAAATAAATTTGCGTTCAGTTATATACGCGTGTTTAGTTATATATATCTTCATTATTTTGTTATATAGGTAGGTGGATATGAATAGGTCACCTGTTAAGTGGTGACCACAGTCCAATATCGTTGGCGCTGTTAGATATACGATTATTAACAATTCCTTAAGTCCCCAATGCTCCACAAACCCTGGAAACTAAAATGTTGTGTCCCTTATGTTCCGTTATGCCTGTTATTGCTAAATATTTATGTTTTTACATACATTACATACATTAGCAGCCTGTTAATTTGCCACTGCTGGGCTAAGGCCTCCTCTCCCTTTGTGGAGAATGTTTGGAGCATATTCCACCATGCTGCTCCAATGCGGGTTGGTGAAATACACATGTGGCAAAATTTCGTTGAAATTAGACACATGCAGGTTTCCTCACGATGTTTCCCTTCACCGCCGAGCGCAAATTAAGGACATGAAATTCAGTGGTGCTTGCCTGGGTTTGAACACGAAATCATCGGTTAAGATGCATGCGTCCTAACCACTGGACCATCTCGACTCAGTATTATACCACTAAACATAAATCAATCGTGTTTGTTTTATGTTTGGTGGTAAAATATAAAAGTGGAATTAAAAGGAATAATATAAAATATATGTTGAGATAGTGACTCAGTAACCTCATACTAAGATTTTGATAGCTAACGTAATTTACTTTCGGTGGCTCCCAAACATCATCACCTGTACTATCGGTTCTTGACGAATGAACATAATAAATAATAAAATCCCTTTTATTCTTGATTCAGTACAGGTTTACAGTTTAGAGACATTGTGTATGCATTATTTATATAATTAAATATATATATACTTTTTTTTGTGGTTTATTGTTGCAAGAACCGCTCTCGACGGAAGGTCCTCCTCCAGAGAAGACTATTGTTCTGTCTTTTGCTACTCGCATCCAGTAGGTGCTTGCTACTTTGGTTACGTCGACTGTCCAGCGCATAAATGGCCTACCCCTTTTCTATGGTCCGATGGTCCTAGCCATGACGAGTTAACATATTTAGATATCTTGTATATTGATAATATTATGTGGTTATTTCCTTCTAAAACATTAAAACACTTATAGTAGATTATTTTTTTAAATTAATTCGAACGCGGTCACAGTTTATAGCTAGTTTTAAATAAAACTCGTCTTTTGAAATTTCCTATCGAGCAGTTCACATCGACTTCCTCGTACTTCATGAATAAAATAAATGAATGGAAAGGTTCCAAACTTCGATTGAGACCGACAAAGGCCGATCTGTTTGCGAGACATGTCGCCAGTTAGGATGTTCCCACACAAGAAGCTACGCTATACTATACAAATACATATACTGTATTTATCAGCCGTACTATGTTATTGTCAAAGAGCCACTAACATAGTTTGTTTTGAATATTTGTTTTGTATGTACATATTTAAAGCTAGATGAAGACTCGATTAGGATTTTAAACTTAAGAAGGGTAGCAAGTTCAAATCCTGACAAGAAAGTTAGTAGTCTTACTGATAAGCAGAAAGATCCTCACGTTTTATATAAATTCTACAATAATAGTAAGGTCTTTAATTTTAACCAAAGCATTACTAAGTCCCCCATCCCCTCGAAATGACTCCGTGGTCTCGTGGCTTCTTTTTTTTTCTGTCGAATAATTATATAACAGGCCGATGTCTGGATGTTGTACATTCCCGTTCCTCGGAAATTACGTAAAGCCGTTGGTTCTGCGCCTGAACTCTTCCCGATCGTGTTGGTGGATGACATCATCATCAACATCCCTTCTTAATTTATCAGCGTGGAATAGAGACCCTATAATATTCATAGAGTAATTAATCATAAAAAAAATTTAATATCTGTATGTATAATATGCTTTATAGCGCTATATTTTGTATGGAACGTAACCTTATCTATCTCTGAGAAATACTTGAATTGCATTCCCATAGATACCGAAATTGCCATAACAATAATTTATTTAAACGTTAAATTATGTACTCGTACTTTCAAGATGATGTGATAAGAAATTTCGCACAACTTTATTGGCTTTGAATTTATTCAATCATGTTTAAATGACAAGAACATACCACCAAATAACTTATTTTAAAGTTATTTGGTGGTAGAGCTTTGTGCAAACCAAACCGCCATACAGCAATCCAACCAATGATTAGTATTGTTGTGTTCGGGTTTGAAGGGTAAGTGAGCCAGTGTAACTACAGTCACAAGGGATGTAACATTTTAGCTCCCAAGGTTGGTGGCACATTGGCGATTTGAGGAATAGTTATTAATGGTTGGAATACTGAGTACTGCTGTTTGGCGGTAGAATATATGATGAGTGGGTGGTACCAACCAAGACGGGCTCGCACAAAGCCTTACTACCAAAAAGGTACATAATAGTGTGGAGCTTGAATAAATGTAAAGTAACTTCTTGTAAATGTCCCACTGTTGTGATAAGGCATCCCCTCCTTTTCAAGGGGAAGCTAGAATAAACATGGATTTGTGAAATAAAACACGTTTTATGGAAGTGAAAATGAAATTAATATAAAAATATATTAAAAAAGAACTGTTTGTAGTGCACAATATAGCTGAGTTACTAACGGATCACTTAAAATATCTAAAGCTGAGGTTTGTTTATCCTCATTCCTTCTTCGAATGGAATAGGCTATACGTATTAAATGGCTTATATGTTAAGTTAGAATATAAGAAATTCCAATTTTAATTCAAATAAGTCCAACAGTTATCATGTGATTTTGTAACAAATATCCAAATCTATATATGATATTAGTAGGACACTGGAAACGATAAATTTAGATTAGCTCTTTGTTGATTTGTTTTTAAATAAGGCAACACCTTAAAATTTTATCTGCGTTAAAATTTTGTAGAAAGCTGCATTTAAAAAATTAGCGACAGTTGTGATTGAAAACTTTGGTTATATAAACATATTTATAACTATTATTATTAATAATATATCTTATTTTAAGGAATCATATCAATCAAATCTCTTGATTCTCTCAATATAGTGTTCGGCGGCTAAGTAAATGTGTCACATGTAGGTAGGTGGTAGTCACCACTGTAAGAAAACGGTAGAATATCTGATGATTATGGTACCTGTCCAGGCGGGCTTGCGCTAAAACTATTTTGGATAAAATACATAGGACCTTCGATTTCAAGATTGACAAAGTCCAAAGTATTATGATAAAGTGACAGTCACACATGTCCCAGAATCGACAAATGTAGATGTAAATGAAGAAGACGTGATCTGGAGTGGAAACTATGTATTGGCAAGCGAAGCGTAGGATGTCCTCCAGGTAAGCGGAGGGACGATAAATGCAGAGGGGCTGAAAACGGATGGAAATTGAGAGCTGAAGATGGAGATCAATGGCGTGATATTGAGTCTATATCCAACAGTGGAAGAAGATAGGATGAAGATGGTATACGTATTCAAAGATTAACCATCACGTAGGTCTTTAAATCGTGTGCTTTTCAAAACATAATTAAAATAAACATGTGTGCCATAACTTAAACTAATCTAATATGAACTGTGAGTGAAGAACAGCCTACCTACCGCTGCTATATGCGTAAGAGTTAGGGAACTCAGACAGACTAGCGCCGTAACGCGTTACGTAGCATTAGCATAGCATTAGCAGCCCGTAAATGTCCCACTGCTGGGATAAAGGCCTCCTCTCCCTTTGAGGAGAAGGTTTGGAGCATATTCCACCACGCTGCTCCAATGCGGGTTGGCGGAATACACATGTGGCAGAATTTCGTTGAAATTAGACACATGTAGGTTTCCTCAATATGTTTTCCTTCACCGCCGAGCACGAGATGAATTATAAACACAAATCAAGCACATAAAATTTCAGTGGTGCCTGCCTGGGTTTGAACCCGAAATCATCGGTAAGGATGCACGCGTTCTAACCACTGGGCCATCTCGACTCACTGGGCCATCTCGGCTCGCTAACGCGTTACGTAACGAAACGGTTTACCCTTCCATAAGAAGTTATCACTTAAAAAAGACACTTAACGAAGCCATACAAGAGACCCATCCAAAAAATGGGATTTTAGAAATCTTATAAAAATATATAAATAAAGTATAAGAATATTAAAGTTGTATTGGTATGTACTTTACTTTACTTTATACTTTACTGTACACCTCACAGAGAAAATAAATAAATACAACATAGATCCAGCCATAATAAAAGACGCGTACAATTTTGGCGACCTTATCGCTACACAGCGATCTCTTCCAGGCAACCATCATGTACATACATACTATGTATTCATTATTTATCCATTTTTATTTATAATATACATAAGTAAAAACTAAATTTACTTTATTATATCAGCGTTATATAGCGTTACAAACTTATTAATGTTTAAAAATTTTTGCAATAAAAAAATCTAAATAAACAAAAACAAAATATACTTTGTTCAAGTAGGCTTTTAGGGGCACATTTGAATAGTCATTTTATTTTAAAACTGTACTAAGTGAAGCTACCGCCTATTCGAAATGTAGATTCTACCGCGAAGAACCGGTAAGAAAGTCAGTAGTTACTCTTTTCATTTAAAATACAAAGTTATGTTAATTAAATACATAATTATATATTCATATAATATAGGGTATATTCTGGAAGTCAAGAAGTATAAGCTCCACGTTTTTGTTTTAACATCCATACATTCTTGTATTGAATAATATACTTACAATTGACATAGACATAGTTTAGTGACCTACACTAAGCTACACATTTGGGTAGCTACTAGTTACCATTTAATCTACCAACAAAGATGTGTGGTGAGTTAGCCAGCGTATGTACACCACGCGTGGCCAATATTTCATTGAGTTTCCAATTTAATCGTAGTACAAACCATGCTTTAAAAAAATCAACTCATTAAATTGTTAAATATACAATGACACGTGTAGAACATACTTGCATCAGAAACGTGGAATCAATATCGAAATTTAATTTTTTACTACAATTCCAATATTTCATAATCATACAAAACTCATAATAACATATATTACTGTATGTTGTTTATTGATATGCTAACTTTTCGCGCCATCACAGATCCAGGAGCTTATCATAGCTGCAGCATTCGTTGGAGGGTCGAAGCAAGTCAGACGTCAGTACGGTATCAAAGAGCAACCACGCAAGTCGTGTCGTTAGTGCAGTGTGAATTTTACGTGACGTGTTTTGTGTACGGATTTTTGTTTCTCGGATGTGTTCGGATTACGTTTATTTGGTAAGCGTTTCGTTATTGCTTTGATTTGGTATTTTTTTTCTTATTGTTTGTTTTTTAGGCAAGTATTCTATTTTTGAAAACATTGTTTGTTATTGTTTTTATTTTAAGCGAATCTTTGTTACACATGTGTCTTATGTTTAGAGATATATAAATGGAGAGATATATCATTTATACATTTATTTATAGAAATATTATATGTATATAAGTATACAACAAAGATTCATCTTTAATTTATTTAATAATACTTTGTTTAAAAATTATATCTATATACTTAAAATATTTGCAAATGATTAGTTATTAATTTACAATATCAAAATAATTCTAATGTTATATATTTAAAATTCAATAAATGATAATAGATATATTAACATATTTTATTTTTGTAATAAGTATAAATCATATTAAAAACGACATGTTTTTGAAGTTCCATTTACAAATAAAAGATGGCGCCAGCGTCTTCTAAGAATTAAATGTAATTTATAATTTTATACTTTTCCATTCGGTTATATGATGAAAACTTTTTATAAAACAATTTAAATATTTATATTAAATATTATACTTAATATATACATATATAATATTCAAATAAGTAATAATAAAATAAATAAAAATAAAAAGCATGGAAGCCTTATAAGACCACATAATTCCAAGGCTATCTCAAACCTTAAACAAACCCATAAAAAAACTATATTAACAAGTAGTTGCAACAAAAAAGTTGATTTACCTCGAGATGAGTATAGGCACAAATCTTTGCAGTTATCTTATTTGAAATCATTGAAAAATCAACCTTATTGCTTTACTGTTAAAGTCGTCACGTGTACTTTATCAATATATATGAAATTTGTATTATACCAAGCTATTTGCGGTTGGTTTGTAGAACGGTTATTGGAAATTGAACCTTATGCTAATGGATTAAGAGTTATACATTATATTATTCTTGTTTCGATATATGCGTATAAATTTCTTGGTTTTTTGTATAACAGGTTACGTTTTCCTACGTAATTAGGGCAGGTGTTCGGTATCAAGATATTTTTTTTTATTTATCTCGTTTATTTTTGATCCCTTGACTTTTTGTCCGAGATTTTGTTTCTACTAAGTAATGTAGTCAAGTGACAATATGAGACGGATCTTAACACTTTCTATCTGTGAGCATTATATCTGAAACTATTGATGTGATAAACTACGGAAGGCTTTTATTGAAGCATATAATGTATGCTATTATTTACTAATGAAGGCACCTATGTAGATGTATCTTAGTTATACCTGGGGCTGTACCCGATAAAGTATTTTTTTTAATTATTTGGCGAAGTTTATTATTATTTTTTTTAATTTGTAAATATACACGTTAAACACATAAACTTAATTCTCAGAAGCCACCAAAATCAATATTTCTTCCCGCATAATAAATTTTATAAAATATAAAAAAACCTGTTAACAAAGAAGCGTGGTATCAATATTTGTTACGTTCAGGGATGGAATCAAAAAATTAGGTGCTCTGGGAAAATAAAAATATTAGTGAGGGGCTATTGAGTATTTTTTTACGATTAAGAGTGTCGCGGTTAAAAGGTTTGGGAAGCAGTGCACACGACGAAGATTGGCCTCATATTTACAGGTTGTTATTGATTAATCCTTATTAGATACGATTGCGGAGACATTTTAGTTGATTTCCATACATATATACTACGTTCCAAGCCATAAGTAATTCCGTACAACTCCCTTGCTAGTACAGTGGTTAGTTTTAAGGCAGAGATCCTGAGGACTTGCGTTCAAACCCCGGGCGGGTCAGTAGGATTAAAGATTAAGTTATTAATTTCTATATTGTGAAATTAGTAACAATCCAGAGTCTATAAAATGACAGAATTTATGTTATAGTAAAAGCAGCTCAGCAGCAGCTCTTGCAGTTAGCTAGCCCCACTTAAGTATGTCGGTCGTGGGCGATTTCAGACATAATAGTATTATGGTAGATTCACCCCTACGTGTCGTGTCCTGGGGTATTAGAGCCTAAGAAGCGCCTTCTTAGACGTGGCAGCTTGCTCCAACTCTGCAAGAGTTCAAATAATTTAAAAAATTGACAGAAAGCAATACGTCACACATATGTATATATTGTGTGTGTGCGTATTTCAATGTCAAAGGACACGACAGGTAAGTTTAGTCCTTATCTGCCTTTACGTGTTTATAATGAACCAGTTTATGAAACATAGAAAAAGTTATCTTCAAATAAAGAATTTTAATGTCATGCCTTAATTCGGTCCTAATTAATGTAGATCAGCTCAGGTCCGGTTTGATCCTTTTAATAAGAAACTGTTTTATAAAATACGATATTTTTATATAAATTCCGGAATGTTTTTCGTCAATACTATATTAATCTCATTATACCACGACGGATTGCAAATTTAACGGTTGTAAAACGCCTACACGAATCCTAAGTCGCTATCCATTGTGGATACGCAAAAAATACATACAATTAGACCAATTTACTTTGACCTCCGGCTTTTTTATGTTATCGGTAGAAAAATTGTTATATAAGGATCATTATTACTGGTAATTGATAGTACTGTATTTTTAACTATTGAAAGCTTGAACATTCATTGATAAGGTTCTATAGCAGTTTTTTTTTATATGAAGAATTCTTTGATTTTGCTAAATCGTTATCTATATTAAATACAAGCTAACCGTGCGGTTTTGCCCAGGTAGATACAAAAAGGAGATAAACGTACGTATTAAGTTTGGATTAGGCTATTGCCATTCGCTGGCATTCACTCAGATTACCTCACCAAAGCATTATAACACACGGACGAATAGTGTAGGAAGGCATACAGGACAAATATATAAATTTTGTAAGAATTTACTTCTGATCTCACACGCTATATTGTGAGAAGTGAGTGTCGTTTAAATATCATACCCTTTTCTGACGCTTCGTTTTCGGTGAGATTTGAGTTTCGTACATGATAGCTCTAATGATTATCGAATACTATTCTGACCAGTACAACAAGCTTGGATATGTTCAGCTTTGAAGTCTGTATTTAGTCTTCAACCAACCAGGAGGAGCTACACTACGCACACAAGCACACAATTATTGTAACACTTGTAATATCACTGTGTTACCACAAATCAGATTATAAATCATTCTAACATACAATGTTTTATACTACTGAAGTAGTCAATAGTCCAACGATAAAGCCAGAATTGTGATAATTATAACGTCATCATTAAAATTCTGCTCTCTCTTTCTCTCCAATTAGAACAGTCTATATCTATCCCGCTCACTCTAACTGTTATCGATTATGGCTATAAATCGAGTGTGGTTCATAATTCTTCATCGTATATGACGTTCGATAATTCTGAATAATGATCCTAAGCTAGCATCATAATTAAATGTAATGTCCGTAGTCTCTGTACATAACGAATGAGCAAGTCGACGTAAATTTTAACCGTGGACAAAGAATTCCCTGTAATAGTTTATAAAATATTATTTACGATCTGATGCGAAGCTCTGTTTTAAATCTTTCAGTGACAGATTATACATTTACTAGCAGTTGCCCGTGGATTTACTCGCGTGGAAGTTGAATATATTTACATATTAACTTAAATTATTACTTTAATTTAAGACCCCGTTGTATGCCACATTGGTGTGTATTTCATTTCATGTATCTAACTTGAAAATGATGGACTTCCATACAAATTTTCAATCCCTATTTCACCCCCTTAGGGGTAGAATTTCCTTTCTTAGTGAGTGTCTACTTAGTAAAACAATTCTACTCACCAAATTTCATGACCCTAACTATAATAGTTTACGCTCGGCGATGATGAATAAGTCAGTCAGGACATGTTATTTTATATATATAGAAGGAGATTATTTTGAAACGAAGTTCTTTAACGCCGCTCACAGTAGTGAACTGGCAGAAATCGCCAAGTAAGGAAAAAGCGTTATGGTGACCTCAAATAATGTTTTTCTTGTCTCGTCTCTTTCAACAATAACAAAACATATTTTTTGTTTTTTTTTTTTTTCACACACGATTTTTATAATACGTTTACTTGTTGTCGTTTCATTATTTAATAAATTTAATTTATTGTGTCTCAAATATATACACATATATAAACACTTACGTTCCCTATTTATTATATATTATAATTGTAATGTATGATGAAAAACATTTTTGATATAAGAAAGTTCGAAGACCAACGAAGACCTGCTGATATTCAATAATAAATTAAATGTGAAACGCCAAAGTTAATTAAAAAGGGCACGGGCAACTTTGAGCCTTAAATAAAATAAAATAAGCGTTCCTTAAAACTTTATATACTTAGTAAATTTCTTGACTGTCGCGTTTAACGTTTGGTCTTCCATGTAGAGCCAATTGAGGGTTTCCATTCATTGTCACCAGAACTGAACGAATCAACATACAAAATTTCAACTCCGTTAAATAAGAGGAAATGGTTCTATTTTAGCTTGCAATATTTAACATGAACGTAACTAACAAACGCTGGTACGAGTTAAATAAAAGCTTTGACAATTCGTAAGACAACAAACAGACAATGTAACACGCGAGTAAATAGTTCATATACCAAAATTGTTAATTATATATTTTTTGTTATTTTAGTATGGGTTCTTACATTGTGATCATATAAAACTGCTCATATATCTAGCAAATTTCTTTTAGTTTGAAGGGCGAGTGAGCCAGTGTAATTACTGGCATAAGGTTGGTGACGACTTGGACGTCAATGCGGCCAGTGGTGACCATTTTTCCGGTCATCTACATTTAAAAAATATATTAATGACGTAGTTAACATCCTAATTATGAATGTTATGTAAAAATGTGAAAGTGAGTTGGATCGTCATGAAGTTGTCAAATCACCCTATTTGGGTACCTAACCCCCATCCCCATACGTGGGCGAAACTGCGTTCAGTTACTAGCTACGAATATAAATTTCAAAGCGTATTCGAAAAGCATTTGACAAAAACATATATATTTTAGAACATATATTCCGTATACCGGATACAGTGGGATTAGAATAATATGTTAATTTGTCTGCTTTTTTTTTAAACGGGAAATCCTTTAAACTTTTTTTATTGTCATTGTCAATTGAGTGCAACGACTTTTATCTCAACGTAAAAATTATACGATCAAGTTTTATTTCTGACCAGTCTAAGCATCTATAGATAAAATACAAGTTTTTATTTATACAAAACGACTTAGTTATATATCGCTGGATGTTTACAACAAAAAACATTAATAAATTGTGTTAATATAACTGACTCTGCCACGCGGTTATACGTGCAATAAATTTATATTATACATGGAATCTTTGATTATTTATTTATCTAAAACGGGTCAACTTTATAGTCTTAGTGTGCGTGATAGCTACGCTAGTGTGCGTGTGATTTTTTGCACATTTTTTTGGGTTCTGTACATAAAGGGTAAAACGAACCTATTACTAAGACTCCGCTTTCCGTCCGTCTGTCACTGTATCATATCATATGTATATATAATTTTACCGATGATGTATTTCTGTTGCCGATATAACAAAAAATAGTAAAAACAGAATAAAATAAATATTTAAGTAGTCGTATGTGAATACGACATACATGAATTTTTTGCCGTTTTATATAGATAATGTTACGGAACCCCTCGTGTGCGAATCCGACTCGCTGTTGGCCGGTTTTAATTCTCAGCGTTCTCAGCTTTGACAGTCTATCTAGACATATAAATACTCAAAGCTTGGAACAATAAAAAGTTTTAAAACCTCACAATATAAAAGGAAGCAAAATAACAATTTTCATACAATTCCCGGATTTCGACATATCTTGGAGATACATTGCAGCAATGTTGCCCACTAAATAGCGTAAAATATTGATAAATAGTACGATAATTTTAAGTAAATAAAGACTAGAATATATTTATTGATATTCACTACATTAATAACATACTTTAGAATAGTTAATTTACGAGATGACCTTGAACAAGCAGACGGACAAACAGACAGACTTAAAAAGGCAGATAGAAGACACACTCACTTAAATTTCATTTATATTCATTGTTAAATATTATGATATTTTTCACGTATTGTATGTGTTAGATAGTTAATTCTAGAAAAATCTTTGAAACTGGAAAAAAAGTACTTTAGAACAGATATAGGATTGGTTATGTTTATTTAAACTATAATTAATCATCGGTAATTGGTTAAGGTAAGTTAGAGGTTTTTCTTCATTCTTATTTCCTTACGCTTAAGGTTCATATTGCAAAATAATCAGTTGTTTCTTATTTAAACCAAATAATACTGAATGATATGATGTATGGATCAATATTACGTTTTTTGAGAGATTGTTAATACATTTGGCGCAAGACTTTTGTTAGGAGCGAGTAGAGAGTATGCAAAATGGATCAGGTTCGAACCGGTTCTTTCCAAATCCAGTTTGAACTGGTTTAAACCAAACGCAATACACATTATATTCCGGATTATCGGAATTTACAGATTATAAATTAAGGATTTTAATATAAATATCATAAATGCTAACATATTATTTATTAAATTGTAATTAATATGTGTTATACGATAATATAATGCTATATAAATAAACTTAACTGGTTTTATTTAATTTAGCGTTTACAACGCGCAGTATTAGGAATCGGTGACATTCTTGATCGTACAGTGTAGCATGTCGCTAGAATGCTTTTAATTTATGCGATAACTAGTTTTCGCGGCTGCGTCTACGTATGAAAGGGAGGGGAGAAGTTGTTTACCCTTTTCTGTACACCTGACAACTTGATGTGGTGTTTTTTCAGGAGTTAATATATTCAAGAGTAACAAACTCACATTCGTACAGATTATAATATGATAGTATGATAATTATGTTCTCTTATTATTTGGTGGTAAGTGTTTCTGCAAGTCTGTCTGGTTAGGTACTACCCAACAACAGCAACAGTAACGACCTGTAAATTTCGCACTGCTGGGCTAAGACCTCCTCTCCCTTTGAGGAGAAGGTTTGAGCATATTCCACCACGCTGCTTCAATGTGGGTTTGTGGATACACATGTGGCAGAATTTTGTTGAAATTAGACACATGCTTTTACTTGAGATGAATTCTAAACACAAATTTAACACATGAAAATTCAGTGGTGATTAAGGTACCACACACACATCATGTATTCTACCAAGCAGCAATATTCGGTATTGTTGTGTTCCTTTTAGAAGGGTGGGTGAGCCAGTGTAACTACATGCACAACACAATATCTTAACTCCCAAGATTGGTGACGCATTGGAGATTTAAGGAATGGTCAATATTTTATAGCACTAAGGTCTATAGGCGGTGGTGACCATTTGACATCCGGTGTCCCTTTTGCCTGTTCGCCTACGGTAATAGCGCCCATTCTTAATGGAGAATATTGGACAGGAGATATTATACTAATGTCTTATGTTAACTTGTAGGAAACTAGTCTAGTCTAACTAGTAATACTAAGTAGTCATAATCAGATGAGATTACAATTTGACATGATCAGAGAGATCATCAGAGACGCATCATTAATGGCTTTACGTTTGAGAGTAGAGAGAGTACGGGAGTTCAAACATTACCAACTTTTAGAGCATTTGATCACTTCTTATCAGTAAACCAATTTTTTGGGCGTGACTCTTATTTTGAAGTCAGTATAACGACTACACCAACGAGGCCTTAAATAATAATAATAATATATGCGGCACAAATCGTGACCGCGTGGAATGTTGCCTAGAATTAAATAAGCTTAATTTATTTCGCTGTTTTTTAGGAATACCTTTTCTATTTCTTTATCAGTTTCGTTTAAAAGTAGAATTTATAATTTTGTGTCATTATAAAAGTAAAGTTTACTAATCGTTTCTAAAATATAATTTAAGATTTTTAAAATGAACGTATTGGTTTGATTACCTGAATAATAATTTATTGATAAGGATTTTCTTTTTGTAATTCGATTATACTTTGCCTAAGCCATATGTATCAAACTAAATAAATAAAATAAAATCAAAATTCAATGAAAAATATTATTTGCGTAAGTAATAATTTGAATTACAGAAGTCTCCTCCAAATTAGAAATCTCTATACTAATGTTTAAATCATATATTGTTAGGCAAGGAATTGCCTCCCATCTATGCTTTGAAAAAAACTCTTTCAACAGTTAGAAATACATAACTTAAAAATAAGTAAACTTAGTCTGTTTTTGTTATAGGCTAGACGCTAGTTTATACGTATAACTGTCTGTCTGTATGTGTCTACATCGATAGAAATGTAATCACTTGTATTTATTTTGATTGACACTTTGTCTGTCTGTTGGTCTTTCACAGCCATACGACTGATCAGAACTCGACGAAATTCGGTATGAATCTAGCTTAAGCTCCAACGGAGAATATAGGCTGTATATACTTTTATGATTAATACATGACGATACAACCTAGAGGTTGTATCGTCATGTATTAATCATGAGTAAAAAGCGAGCGACAATCAGTATAATAAATATTATTTCTCTTTATATATATATATATAATGGCACTGATGGTAAGTGGTCATCACCGCCCATAGACAATGGCGCTGGAGGATTGTTAACCAATGCTTACATCACTTATGCGCCACCAACCTTGGGAACTAAGATGTTATGTCTCTTGTGCCTGTGATACCCTTCTAACCGGAACACAACAATACAGAGTACTGTTATTTGGCGGTAGAATATCTGATGAGTGGGTGGTACCTACCCAGACGGGCTTGCACAAAGCCCTAGCACCAAGTAAATCACTGTTAGGTGTATATACACACACCTAACCGATCAGCACACATACAGACTGACGAATATTATTATGATATTTATTATATTCTCGTTTTTATTTCATATGCATACACTCACAGACACAGCTCAGCACGCACACAGACAGCTGAGTGTGATGCAACTTATAAACACTCTCATTGTCTGAGTCAAGCGTATAAAAACATTTTAATAAATTGTAATTAACAGTTCCCGTATACAGCGTATGGTACGTTATTTGACAACGCGATGTTGAGTTTAGTGTTTGATAGAAGTGAAACCAGTCGATTATTTATAACGCCCTGGCGGACGATTTACATACAAATGTTACGCTAGCCAAAACGTGACAGTTTACGTTTAAAACGCGAAATGTAAAGTAAATTTATATAAAATCCTAACTAATATATATTGTTCTTTATTTAAATTTACCGTAAACCACGTGGTATTTACACATAAGCCTGCCGTGTCTATTTTCATTTAAACTAATATTATAATATGTCTGTTTAAAGGAATAGAATAAATAAGAGTTTTTAACATTAAACACTTTTTTACATTACATATATTAGCCTGTAAATTTCCCGCTGCTGGGCTTAAAGCCTCCTCTCCCTTTGAGGAGAAGGTTTGGAGCATATTTCATATACCACGCTGCTCCAATGCGGGTTGGTGGAATACATATATGACTCACGATGTTTCGTTCCTTCATCGCCGAGCACGAGATGAATTATAAACACAAATTAAGCACATGAAAATTCAGTGGTTGCTTGGGTTTGAACCCGAAATCATCGGTTAAGATGCACGCGTTCTAACCACTGAGCCATCTCGACAACACTTTTTTATTAATAGCGAATAGAGTATTTTTTTATGTTATAAATATTCAAAATGTTTCGGTAACAATCTGTATTAATATACAATTTATAAAGGCGAAAGTAACTCTGTCACTCTGTTGTCACGGCCAAACCGTAAACGGAATTCGGTGAAACTTTATATGGAGTTAGAATCCCCAGAAAGGCCTTAGACTACTTTTTTATACCTAAAACTTGATGACGCGGATGACTCCTAGTTTACATACAAACTCATAAAGGACACGAAGTTTATAAAGGAAAGGACATTCATTCATTTTAAACTAATGTTTTTATAAACTTTAAGTGATTATTGATATTATATAACTTTTGATTGATGGTAACTGGGTCATTTTGGATCACGAGCGTCCGTTAAAAATAATCAACTCAACTATCAGAGCTTCGCTAATAGGTATTTAATTACTAATCTCGCGTGAAACTATTTAAAACAATCGTTTAAGCCGTGACGGTTAGAGTTCCGTAGATGAGTTAACAAACACGATTCGAAGTGTTTTTATTTTATTTTATTGCTATTCGTTCCAATAGCCGGTTAAGTGTTTAATTAATATTTATGTAATAAATATATTCTTATGAATAACTGTTTGTTTCTGAATCGATTTTCGATTCAGCCATTTACATTACATTAACATTAGCAGCCTGTAAATTTCCCACTGCTGGGCTAAGGCCTCCTCTCCCTTGAGGAGGAGGTTTTTGTTTCTGAATACGTTAAGTTTATTTATTATATTACATAAATAAACCGCCGATAGTTTAACGGAATGCAGGTCGGTTAGCGATATCAAATAGTCGCAGGATCAATTCCATTCTAGTTTTATTGTCACCATGAACACTGATAAAATCAACCGGACCTGCAGTCATAATAGTTTTTAAAATTAACTAATCCAAGTGATATTGAAGGACGTATTAAAAATGGAAACCATGTGTTAAGAAGGAAGACAAGGGGTAGACAAACGTAGCGTTATGAATGTGGTGATAAACCAAGGTGCAAATTATGTGGGTACCGTGCGTCTTGGGCGCCTCGCCAGTGATGTTTAAGTCTTGGATCATCCAAGCAAAATGCATCGCGAACCGTCGTTTATAAATCTCTTTTTGAGGCTGTCGCCAGAACACTGCTTGTACCAGGGGCTTGTTGTGCTCAAGACGGGGCGGATTGGATATTTTAGGCGAAGTTTTGTTCTAATTTAAACAATAATTATGAAATTAGATCGTCGTAACGATATAAGGTGTGGTTTACATTTCTTACAGTGCTAGGGCAGAGGTGATCATTTAACCTCAAGGTGCATTAAATGCTGTTTGTATTCAAAATTAACATGTTACCTTATGGAAGCGGAATTAGAAGTATTATGATATTACGTAGTACAATTACTTGGTGGTAGGTTTTTGTGCCAGCCAAATGGCAAACAGCAATATATAGTATTGCTGTGTTCCGGTTTGAAGGGTTAGGCCAGTGCAACTATAGGCTCAAGAGGCATAATTTCTCAGCTTCCATGGTCGGTAGCTCATCAGTGATGTAAGGGATGCTTAATAGCTCTTACATGGTCATTGTCTATGGGTGGTGTTGACCAATTACTATAAGTTAAACCATTTGTCCGTCCGCCTACAAAAATAATAATTATTAATAAAATAAAAACTAACATTAACAAATATCGCATGAAAAAAAAAATGTGTATATTGCATAATACCTTCCCCGTGACTCGCACGCTAATAGACGTAATTGTCTTATCATGTTCAGACGCATGCTGTACGACGATTACATAGAGTTAGGGTATGTTCACACCGATCATAATTCTACTATGATTTTTTGAAGAAATATTTCCGGCATAATAACACATTTCAACAAATGTAGTTATTAATTATTATAATACAAATATTTAGTGAAAAATTAATCAGGTCTTTATGTTTTAGGTCTTTTTTTCCCTACGTTCTGTATGTACAGTTTCGAATAAAATTACTTGCATTAGCATTAGCAGCCTGTAAATTTCCCACTGCTGGGCTAAAGGCCTCCTCTCCCTTGAGGAGAAGGTTTGGAGCATATTCCACCACGCTGCTCCAATACGGGTTGGTGGAATACACATGTGGCAGAATTTCGTTGAAATTAGACACATGCAGATTTCCTCACGATGTTTTCCTTCACCGCCGAGCACGAGATGAATTATAAACACAAATTAAGCACATGAAAATTCAGTGGTGCCTGCCTGGGTTTGAACCCGAAATCATCGGTTAAGATGAACGCGTTCTAACCACTGGGCCATCTCGGCCAAATTACTTGCTTGAAATTTATATAATCATTCATCCTATATATTATGTACGTATGTAATTTTTAAAACGTTACGTATGACTGTTGCATTTAAATTTGACCTTGAAATTTTACTACCGTCCAAAATAATGTTGTAACTGAAAATATATTAATAACAATTGTAGTGGCATTATGCCGACTGCATAAACGACGCGACGGAGTGGATACCGCTGGTTTTTTAGTGGGTATTCCGGTGTACTAGTCGTCCTGGGCACTGGTGATATACGTGTATCCAGCGATAAAAAAAGGCTACATAATATATAGACGTGAAACGTCAGGCACTAAATTGAAAAAAGCCATAAATGTTTCATTAAAGTTTGACCTTGAAATTTTACGATCAACTAAAATAACTTCGCATGTGAAAATTCTGTAGTATCAAAATACGGCCTCTCAATACTAATGACGGAATAATGAGAGCTTCCTTATATCATTAAGCGAGTTCATTAACCTCGGTATCAATGTTGCCACAACCCGTATTATAATTGATGTTAATAAATTGCCTTTAAATATTCCTAATTTATGTTTTTATCCGTTCGACACGTTTAGTAATATTTCTTATCAATATTTAATGCTTCGTTTTCTATTTCACATGATTTTTTAAATACGTATGTGATTATGATTTAAGTCTGCGGAATGTTGTCATATTAAAATGTCATATCGTGATTATATAGCTCAGATAAAAATATACTAGGTTGATCGAGATACTCTAATTGTAGTGGTTGTTTTAGGGTTCCGTACCTGTAAATGAAAAAAGAATCATTATTAGTTCACTTTATTGTCCGCCTGTCTGTCTGTCCGTCAAGACCCTTCTCAGGAACGCGTAGAGGGATAAAGATTAAATTAATACCATATTCAGAAATTTTGTGTCTTAAAGCTGTGAAACCTCTAAGTCTACGCAATCAACAGATATGGTGCTTTATGTCGCATTTCCATACCATGATTTAAAACCTAGAGGGTACGTCCCGTTGCCCTAGAATGGCAAAGAAGAAGAAGAGTAAAGGCAAGAAGCAATACCTTGTAGCACTAATATAGGAAAAATCCAAATACCGTAAATTAGTTGTTACATCAGTGTCTGTGTGTCTATCTGTCTGATGGTACGGAACTCTCAGTGAGCGAGCCTGATTCGCACTTGTTTCTAACAAATTTAGTTATCTTAAAGTTTCTAAAGCCACAGAAAGGTTAAAAGTATCTTCCAAAATAGATAATAACCAAAGATAGAAATGATCTTTGTAGACTCCCAAATCTTTGGTATATTCATGTCATTGAAATCATTATTATTGCTCTTTAAGTAATAAAAAAATGTATGTTAAGGTTCATAGGAAAATTCAACCAGTATGCTTGGAATATTCAAATGTATTTTTTAAGAATACCTCTAATTGTTTCGAAATGACAACAGCATTTCCTGTAAGACGTGGTCGAAGATTTATATGAATAAAAGCAATAGAAATCACTTTGACTCGAATCACTATATATTATGAGCTTTATAATGGTTATTTATTAACGAAAGTTGAAAATAATAATTAATTTATTCAAAAATCCATAAATAAAAATGCATTTTTTTAAACGTTGGCCGGGCTTATGGTGACGTCACTTGCTTGTTAACCTCGTTTGCCTACTGTATGTGGATTATATGTGCCACAGATTACAATACAGCCAAATGACGTCACCGACCCGATTGCAGTGCCATATTGTCAAAGTAGCGTTTTCGAAAGCTATCAAAATATCAAATTAAAAATTCCATATTTAAATAAATATGGAATTTTTAATTTGATATTTTTCAGCAAATATGTATGTATATAAAAATCTCTCTAAAAATCAATAGATAATAAAATCCAATAAATAAATATTGGACAACATCACATACATTACTCTGATCCCAAAGTAAGTAGCTAAAGCACTTGTGTTATGTTTCTTCATCGACTCGGCCCGGAACCGAACCCGGGACCTCGGAGTGGCGTACCCCTGAAAACCGTTGTACACAATACTCGACCACGGAGGTCGTCAGTATAGATATAGTATATGTACTCATCGAATGTATCAACAGTCACATATTCAATTTTAACGTATAGCTTATTCCAACCGCAAGAGGACAAAAGGCAAATAACAACATTTGACATCCAATTGACGCGATATCATTGGTGGAGAGTTTGAATAATGTCATATTTATTATCGATATCGGAGTTATCGGAACTTGCTAAATTAAGCTGGATATAAGTATTTTATTGGAATAGTGTTGTATTAAAAATAAAAATAATGATATATCTATCAAGAACTGTTAGTAGTACAATATAGCTGAGCTATTATCAAACTGCATGGATTGTTTATCTTTATTCTTTTGGAATAGGCTATAGCCATCTATACGTAGAAACAGCACAGGATAGCATGTCTAATAGTTGATATAGTGTAACACGTTTACGTCAAATACTATAAATATGTTTGAATAAATTTTTTCCGTTACATTTATTGAACAAGGATATGTATTTTCATATATTAAACATAGAATAAAATTTTGCTAATACTATGAAACAGACGGTAAGATTATATGTGGATGCCAGCTTTCGCCGGCGGTTTTTCCGAACCGATACGACTTGGGAACCTTTAAGAAAAGAGCGTACTCTTTCCTGAAAGGCCGGCAACGCACCTGCAAGCCCCCCGGTGTTGCAGATGTCCATGGGCGGTGGTAGTCACTTTCCATCAGGTGAGCCTGAAGCTCGTTTGCCACCTCTGTCATAAAAAAAAATGTGGTTAAAAACACGTGACACAACAGATTCTGAATAATTAACAATATAATAATAAGTAAAGCTTATGTATTATAAGACTTTGTAACAGAAGATATATTTGAAAAAAAATCTAAGTTGGATCTTTTGTACATATTAAAAGAATATAATTTATACGATGTAGTTTTGTAAGTAAATAATATTTGATTTGTTTAGCCAAAAAGCTTTGCGCGTGCGTTCGCTTAAGATTTTAGAATGAATTCTGTCACGCGCAGTGTGACGCTGCCCTCATCCAGTATTGTTTCCCACGGACGTACAAATCGATTACTTGTTTAACAGTTGTCTTACTCGCTTCACGGTCAACATTTTTAATTATGTAAAAGTTTATTTTAATAAAATTCCTGGTATTCCTCGCGAATTTTATGTCTTCGTAATTTGTTCGAATTAAATTAGTTGTGTATTATTGTGATTTGAAAACAGAGAATTTGAATTATTTTAATTAGAAAGATTTTTCGACGATATGGTATGTACCATATGTAAACTTTTAGACCTGATATGTCTATTGGTACTCTTACGATACTCTCTACTACTACTCTCTCTCTCTCTACGATGCTCTCTTTTTGGTCATACTCCACGTGTGTGTGGAGCAGATACTAAACGCTTAGTAGTTATATTATTTTTTTTTACATTAACAGCCTGTAAATTTCCCACTGCTGGGCTAAGATCTCCTCTCCCTTTAAAGAGAAGGTTTGTAGCATATTCCACCACGCTGCTCCAATGCGGATTGGTGGAATACACATGTGGCAGAATTTATTATAAACACAAGTTAACCACATGAAATTTAGTGGTGCTTGCCTGGCTTTGAACCCGAAATCATCGGTTAACATGCACGCGTTCTAACCAATGGGCCATCTCGGCTCAGTTGTTATATATCATGATATATGATGATGAGTTGTTATATATCATTATAATATTAAGAAATATGTACATATATTAATGAGAAAACTATATGTTTATTTATTTATGGTTTAGTTTTATTTATTCTTTGTTCTTGTCGGACATTTTTTTATTTCACTCAAGAGATAAGCTGTTTCAACTTTAAGGTCGATCTCGGTACCTTAATTTAAATCCCCAGGTTGGTTAAGTTGTTTTCGGTCGATAGTAAGTTGTTGAAGTTCTGTCAAGATGTTCTCAGTCGTGGCTGGAGTTAGGAAGCTCGCAGTGTTTCTATTGTGTTTCTGATAGTACTAAGGTCATTGATCGTGTGATTGATCTCCCGCCCGTATGAAGAGGTGCCTCATCAGATTTTCTACCGAAAAACAACAATATTTAGTATTGTTGTGCTACTGTAACTACAAGCACAAGGGACAGAACATCTTAGCTTCTTAGGTTGATGGCACATTGGCAATGTAAGGAATGGTTAATATTTGTAACATTTTCTACGGGCGATGGAGACCACAAACAAATCGAGTACCAACTTTTCTTAAGTAGGTTAATAAAAATATAAGACCAAGTAAATATTATATTGTGACATAATAAAATTATCTTCGAACAAATTTATCTGATAGTCACGTAGAAGCCTTTTTATTAAAATCTTATTAGTTCGAAAGAAGTACAACGAAGCCGTACGAATGTTACTTTTTTCCGCTGAGACGGGTAATTTTATTCCTTGCAAGAATTAATTGTTTGAAACAAATCCAATTTGTTTAGGTATTTGCAACGATAATCTATTTAAACGACTTTGGAAGTGACGAGTCATCATTTGTAACTAGCTAACCGTTTATATTTTTTAAGAGAGTTAGCGAGTGGAATTACTGGCAAAATATATATGATATTTTATCGCCTTATGTAAAGTAATAGCCTGTTTAATATTTTAAACTTAAACCGTCTCCAAAGCGCGATGTTCCTTTCGTCTGAGTTATATGTACACGGGTTTAATAGCTAATTTTGGTTAAGCAAAAAATACACCACTTCAAAGGTGATTGAGCTAATGTATTTAATATCGTAAGTTGTCTTTAACTTCTGTCTCTATGTTTCTGGGTGACCACTTTCTATCAAATGGTAAATAAGCTTGGTAAAAAACGTAAAATAATGCAATTAATAAATATAAAATTTATACAATTTTGCCGTTGTATCGTAAATCATTTCTAAAATGAGATTAAAAAGACAAAAGAATAAAGAGCCGGGTAAATTCGTTTATGACACCAAAGATTCCGAATAATGGATTTTCAGGTCAAACCTTTCAATTGTAAAAATAAACAATGATTTCATGTATGTACGCGTATCATAATAAAACATGACGAGTACACTTTAGTGAGGCGTTGATTGTGGATTGGATGTTTGACAGAACGACTTGTGAAGGTATTGGATACAATCATACTCAATATAAACATATTCATACGTATCAATAATTATAAACGGACATAACGCGTTATTATCGTGTTTTATTTATAAATCGAATAAGCAAAGCGACTAAGAGGCAAAAGGTGGTAAGTCTTTTTTTTGCAAAATACTTCTAATGACTGACAATCACCGAATGGTAAGTGTTCAACGCCGCCCATAAATATTGGCTTTATAAGAAATATTAACCAACTTGTACATGGCTAATGTACCAAAAACGGGGACTAAGTTATCATGGCTAACTCTGACTCAGTCATCGTTCACACCGGAATAAATAACGCTACGTATTTCTGTTGGTAATATATGAGTACGTAGTGCCTACCTTTACATTGAAACTTTAATTAATAAGATAATAATGCTCACAAAAAGACACATTTTATACAAAAAAATATATATTTGTTCATTGTTTCTATTGTTTTTACCAAAAGTAGGGGTTATATTTTATATATTATACCCCTTTAGCACAAGGCCAAAGGATTTAAAAATCCCAGACGGCCCAGTTTTCAGAACACGTGAATCTAACCTTGTAAGGCAAGAGCCTGTGTTTGTAATTCACCTAGTAACAAAAAAGCTCTTCAAAAGTTTAAGTTAGGCTTTCGTTTGCAATAATCGATAAAGGTTGCGCAAAACTCAACCGTCTGTAAACATTATTAAAACAAAACTGTTTATTCGTAATAAAGGAAATAAAAAGCGGCTTTCATTTATTATTTATTTGTAAAGAACGAATTTAACCGTAACGACTAAAACATATAACGCCCGAAAGCCTATCAAAGATATTTTACTTAAATATTTTCCTTGAGGCATTTCAGAACGAAATATCAAAGTGAAATTGCTTAATTTTTTTTTCTAGCTTGCTTTTTAGTCGCAGTTGTTGTGGTGTAAAAACAAAATGGGGCGGCGACGGTCTTTGTAATATAATTTGCATAGATACGTACCGTCGGGCTTGAAGAAAAACCTTATTTAACACACGGAAAGGGAATTTACAGAGCGAGCTTATTTATTTTTTTGTTCATCGTTTCTCTGGTAAATTTAGACAATAATTATGCTATCGAATTACTGATAGAGATTTTTTTTTTAATGTAAATGATTACTTATTTTGGTTTAAACAGTGACAAATTTAGTCTGACTTAGGGCTCCCTCAATATGCACTAAAGTTCCCAAGGTAGTCCTGCCGCATTGAGCTAGGTATAAATGTATCTCAGAGACGACACCGCCCAGATAGAACATCATTGAATTTTTACGTGCTTAATTTGTGCTATACAAAATTATTGTTTTGTGCGGTGGTGAAGAATAACATCGTGGCAACATATGTGTTTTTGCTTCATGCAAATCCACCAATCCGTATTGGGTCAGCGTCATGAAACACTACAAACCTTCTTCTCAGAAGGAGGACTTTGTCCAATACTAGGTTATTGGGTATTTCATAAAGATATTATAGTCATTGATGATGACTCCAATGTGTTGGCTTTTTTAAGTTGAAATAATTTACTGACAATATTTTAAGTACATTTATTTTAACCCCTATTGATATATTTTTTATTCTCATTATTGGTTAAGTGCGTTCCAGGCAAAGGCATAAGGCTTAACGTTTCTTACTTACTTTCATACTTCCAATATTAATACAATTGCTTGACGCAATTTGGTCCCGTATATTTCACTCACGACATACTATTTGCTTTCCTCATTCTCATATAACGTGTAAAGTGCTACACACGTACACAATTTACGTTTTCGTAATATGTTTGAGCAATATTGAGGGAAACATGTCTTGACGACTCTTAAGGAATTGTAATGTTTGCTCCAATTATTTATTTATTGAAAAAAGTATGTTTGACATTCGCTGGAAATAAGTGATATGTCTTTTTTTAAATAAATTATGAAATGTAAAGGACATTCTATTTGGTAGCGTTTTACTGTTTTTGTTTACTTAGTAATCGGGTACGTGTACTTACTTTGGGTTAATATGTGTGTGTCTATGTGTATCTAGGCGTGCATTAGTGCGCGTGTGTGTTATGAATGCGATCCTATCAAATAAGTATTAATTATTTAGTGTGGTTAAATTACGGAGATTTCTCCGTTATTCAAAATTAAAAATAAGTTCAAAATGAATAAAATAGAAAAGTTACAATAAATATCAACAAAAATTACACGTCACTTTAACGAAGATAGGTATTTAGTTATCCTAGACGATGCTGGCTGGTTTTCAAATGGAATATTAAAGTTGGTTTTTAGAACAGCCTGTATATAGGGAACTTATGACGCATGCGTGGAGGGTGACACTATAAATATTTTTTTCACACGTTTATTAATATTAACACGTCTGGCTGCTTTGCTAATTTTTACTACAAGACGTATAAAATTCTACTATACTTCATGAATATTCATGATTTATTAATTTATATCTTTATTTAATTATACGTTAATAAACGTTATTAATTAAGGCTGTTCTGTGTAATTAATGTACGTGAAACATAGTTAAATATATCGATGTCGATATTTTTTCAAACAAGTACAAGATCATTGACCATATCATAGATGATGTATTATTTGGTGGTACCTTCTAATAACGTATTCTACCACCAAAAAGCAATACACAGGGTTGTAATTTGGTTTAAAGGGTTACTGAGCTGGTGGAATTACAGTTACAAAGCATTTAAATTTTAGTTGAGTTGAGAGCCACGGTTGGTTGATGGCATTTTTTTTTTTTTTTTTATGGCATTGGTTGGTGGACGAGCATATGGGCCACCTGATGTTAAGTGGTCACCACCGCCCATAGACAAAGGCGCTGTAAGAAATATTAACCATTCCTTACATCACCTATGCGCCACCAACCTTGGGAACTAAGATGTTATGTCCCTTGTGCCTGTGATTACACTGGCTCACTCTCCCTTCTAACCGAAACACAACAATACAGAGTACTGTTATTTGGCGGTAGAATATCTGATGAGTGGGTGGTACCTACCCAGACGGGCTTGCACAAAGCCCTACCACCGAGTAAATTATGACAATGTAAGGCATTATGACAATGTAAGGTTTGTTTAAAAAAAATTACAGTGCCAATATTGGTGACCTTTTATCATCGTTCCACTTGCCAATCTGCTGACATATTTCAAATGTCCCTTAATACACTGGCTCACTCACCCTTCAAAGCGGAACACAACAATACTAAGTATCGCTGTTTGGCGGTAGAACATATGATGAGTGGGTAGTACTTACCCAGACGGGTACAAAGCCCTACCACCAAGAAAACGTATTAGGAAAGAGTATTGTATATGGTACTAGCTAAACCTAGGCTCTAACCTTGCGATATTTATGAAACTTAAACCTAGAATATGATTAACCCCCCTCAAGGTATCAATAAGAAAACAGACTATATTGTCCTGGGACTCAAACTATCTCCATAAAAAATTTCATCAAAATCGTTTCAGCAGTTTAAACATCAAGAGATAATCGATTTAATTTTGTATTTTTAAATTATTCTTAACTTAATAAGAATAAATCATCAAGGATATAAACTACATTACATTTAGTGAGAATATTTTATAATTCGAACTATTTTATTACAAAATGTAACTTTAACTAATTTGAGTTAAGATTAAATCTATTAAGATTATTCCGGTTTGAGTGTATACATACATTATAAAATTACCCGACAAACCCGTACATAAAAATTATTTTACTCTCATGATTAACTACGTTATCCTAAACAGAACTGCCATTTTATAAGGACTCGTGTTTCTTTTGAAATGTTAAAAACCTACTTACGTTGATACGCTAATCTCATACGGCTATCCTTTAAATTTTATGATCACTAGAGTCAAATTTCCATATCAATTTTTGACATATCACGATCATGTTCGCGGTTACAAGTTCGTTGTGATAAAATTGCTCTCGGACAAGTTTGTATTGATAAAAAGACGATCGGATTCCTTAAACTTGTTCTACAATCAGCTACATTTTACGTATCAGATTTTGATACTATATTATATATCTAATTCGTTATTTATCATTTATAATCAAATGAGAATTCGATCGAAGATTGATTTTATTTCTACTCTAGAATTTTATAATTTGCAATAAAAATAACGATCTATAATATAATTATAACTGGTTAGCCGTGATCTAAAATTAACTAATTTATTATAATGTATATAGTGTTGAGCTGAGATGGCTCAGTGGTTAGAATTCGTAAATCTTAACCGATGATTGCGGATTCAACCTCGGCAAAAACCACTGAATTTCCATGTTTATAATTCATCTCGTTCAGCGGTGAAGGAAAACATCACGAGGAAACCTACACGAATCTAATTTCAACGAAATTCTGCCACATATACAATCAATACCGATTGGAGCAGTGCGGTGGTATAAGCTCAAATCGTTCTCCTTAAAAAAGGGGAGGCCTTTGGTTAGCCCATTAGCAGCCCGTAAATGTCCCACTGCTGGGATAAAGGCCTCCTCTCCTTTGAGGAGAAGGTTTTGGAGCATATTCCAACACGCTGCTCCAATGCGGGTTGGCGGAATACACATGTGGCAGAATATCGTTGAAATTAGACACATGCAGGTTTCCTCACGATGTTTTCCTTCACCGCCGAGCACGAGATGAATTATAAACACAAATTAAGCACATGAAAATTCAGTGGTGCCTGCCTGGGTTTGAACCCGAAATCATCGGCTAAGATGCACGCGTACTATCCACTGGGCCATCTTGGCTCTTAACAAAGCTTATATAACTTTATTTAAAATTAAAAATGCAAAAATTTGTTAAATGCTTGTCACTCAAACACGACAAAACGGCTAAAAGGATCTGAACGATATTTGGCACAGAGATAGAATATAGCTTGGAACTGCACTCAGGTTTTTGATCCCGGATATATGTACCTACCATCTACAGCGGAAACTCGTATTGTAATAAAACATTAATATTTATTAAACATTAATATTAGTAGGTACTTAGCTTAAACATTAAACGTAATAATAAGTCCGACAAACTCTTGCCTGTGTTTTGTCATGGGGATCGGTTAAAAGGTCTTAAAGTTGACGTGCTGCAGTGTTATCGAGCCGTGAGTAACAAAATCGTGAAAATAAAAAAAAAATTATAATTATGAAAAAATATGTGTCCACTTTCAAATGGATTGGTCAAACAGTGCCGATAAATTTCAAACAGACATACCGACATAATTTTTTTAAATATACAACTAAGTATCGGAATTATTGTGATATGTACATTTTTAATGTTGGTTAAAAAAACCTAAAGCTAAGGAACGCCAGTCTACAGTTGCGAATACCGATTTAGATGGAACATTCTTCGGATCTAAAAGGATACCAAGTTCATTGCTCTTCCAGATGTAGCATCGACTCAATCTAGACATAAATTCCTAAGGAACTCATCAATAAATATTAGATTTATATTCAAGCTGTTAAAAATATTGGTGCAGACGATTGAATGTTGGTAGTATGGCTTCGCAACATCATTTATTTCTACAGCCAAGTAGAAATACTTTGTTCCGGTTTGAACTACAGGCACAAGCTCATACCTTCTTAGTTCCCAAGGTTGGTGACGTGTTGGTGGTGAAAGAATGGTCAAAATATTTCGTATTGCGCCAATGACTCTATGAGCAGTTGTAGGCATTTATCATCAGATGGTTTATTTTACCGTCCGTCTAAATAATTCATAAAAATAATCCTTCATTAGAATATAAATGCCTCGTTTTTCAAAAGCTTGGAAAGCTCAAATTAGCGGTTCTAAGTTACCGTGTCTACTTTTTGTAGACGAGAAATACAAAACGGTTATGTCTATGATAGTAACAAAATCCAAGCTTGTACAGATCATAACATCTCCTGCTCATATGGCTAGTCTTTTAAAATGCGTACCGTTATAGTTATAATACTAAGCTTTTATGAAAGCTCTAACAAGATTGCTATCACTTGCTTATGTGAGAGGTTAAATAGAACATCACCTGTTTTAATTTGATCACAGTAGAGATTGGTTTCATGGAACAAACATTTTTGTCCACAGAAGTTAAAGTTACAAAGTATTTTATACATTTCAATAAAGATATCGAAGTCCAGTATCCTAAGTAATCTTGACCAATATTTAAAATATTAACATAGACGTTTATAAATGAGAAAATCATGGGTGATGTTTTAAAGGATAAGTAACCAAAGTAGAGGTGGTACTTAGCTAATTCCTTTCCCATTCGGAAAACATTTTCGGTGAGTTATTACTTGTAAATTCTAGATAGAAAGATCAATGACCTTGAATAAAGACTGTTATCTGAAGCACAGATAGACTTGTCACTTTATTATTAGCGAAGCTAACTGGTTTATGGACTGGGCTCAGCAAGGTAGAACGTCTTATTTATTACTGCTAATAGTCGATAATCAGCCTTATAATTATTCTAAGGACGTACAGCTACCAAGTTGGGTAATTCATCGGTGGTCGGGTTCGTTGATACGGATTCTTGTTGTTTTTATGTCAACACTATATCTGTATTGTTGTTATTTATTACAGTTGCAATTGAACTCGTTAAAATATTTATAACTATTTATAGTTTTAATTTTTATTAAAAAATATATATATATTCTGAATTATAATTATAACCTACACTGCAGTGTTGGAATTAAAGCTCCAAGCCTTCTATGCAAAAAGAGACCTTTGCCCATCAGTGGGAAAATAACGGGCTTCTACTTAATTAAAACTTTTGCCTAATCGACAAAAAAAAATCTAACGATCATGTAATTCAGAAGGATATAAGAATATAATAAATAAAAAGTCAAACACATAGAACACGACATCCAACTCAAAAAATATATATCAACCAATGTAAATGTCTTTCTTCTTTCCAAAATCTTGCATCTAAACTTCAATGACTTTTAAGTTTTTTATTATTTTCTCATTATAGATTCGAAGTGAGATCCGCAAAGACGGCGTGTCTTCGAAGTGGTTTTGTTCATTATATTCAAGTACCTTGTAGGGCTAATGAATTTCTATACATACTCTTGAGTGGCCAGTGAAACCTTTTAAATAAATCGGAGAAAGTTTGTTCATTCATTTGAAGACTCCGTTCCGGCCACCTTCCAATAAACTGTTTTGCTTTCTTAATGAAGAAAGTGAATTCCCCAAATTGCACCGAATGCGGTGTAATCGAAGATATTTACCATATTCTATTGGAATGCGGCCGGAGCGAGTCCCTAAGACAGGATATTAATGTTGATTTGGGCATTACTTTAACTATTGCGCACTGTATAAGCTTTTTAGCATTTCCTACATCATATGAAGCAAAAAAATTGTATAAATTAGTTATTAATATTCTAAAATTAAGAAAATAAATTAATGTAAACTGCTTACAGTACAGAGCGATATAGTCAAATTGATGACTAAGCTCTATAATAAAAAAAAAAAAAAAAAGTTTGTTCATTGAAATTTGTTTCGTGAATTTTCATCTTGACATCAAATTACAAATCATTTTCTTATATTGAACGATAGAATGTACCGCTTGGTTGCAAATTTTAATAAACAAAACAAAGAATATGGTAGGAATAAATCAAAGCAAATCAAATTCCCTTATCCAATATAGAAACACTCCTTTATTGATTGTTAAATTACCACTACCACCGATTCGGAAAAAAAAATACCCTGAGCTGAGAAGAATCGGCGAAAGAAATTCAGCGGCTTTTTTGAATTTATCACAACACATATATTCACTATCAAAATAAATAACCAGGATGCGATCGTTTCATTTCCAAAGTGTATCAACCATGAACTCATTAATTACATTCATAAGTAACCTTTTGCATACAAGCGTTCTTTAACAATTATTTATTAAACAGAGGCATTTTGGATGCTTCCTGGAATACTGTTGTAACTGATCACCTCATTGATGAGAAAGAGCTCCAACGACAATCTGCCAGGTAATGAGATATGAATGTAAAACGGGTAAACAAAGGAATTTATGCATTATATTTCATTTATAACATCACAAGGCGGGTTCTCTCTATTATAGTTGATCGCGCATATACATATATACCCTTATAGTTTGTTTTTCAATAATCAAAGCTAAAGCAATATCTTTTAGTCCCATTAATAACTAAGGTTTTCTCTCCTTTTGAGAAGACGTTTGGGAGCCTCTTCCAATGCCCCGGGAGCACAAGATGAAACAGTAAAATAATAATAATAAATAACAAATTGGACAACATCACATACATTACTCTGATCCCAATGTAAGTAGCTAAAACACTTCTGTTATGAAAAATCAGAAGTAACGACGGTACCACAAACACCCAGACCTAAGGCAACACAGAAAACTAATGAACTTTTTCTACATCGACTCGGCCGGGAATCGAACCTCCTCGGAGTGGCGTACCCATGAAAACTGGTGTACACACTTCTCGACCACGGTCGTCGTAACAGTAATAAAGCAAATGACATTTCGGTAGTTAAGATCCGCACTCATCGTTTAAGACTTACAAGTTCGAGCCACTGAGCTAAAATACAGTCAACATTATGTGAAAATCACTTACAGTAATATTTTTACGTTATACCGTTTCGAAATTAAAAAAAAATGAGTTTAAATTAAGTAGTACGACACAAGGTAGTAATAATTACTTAAAATTATACGATTGTGATCGAAAATACTGTTAATACTTACTCATATCCTGACATGTGAGTTATATTTTCCTCTTTGCGTGCTTAAAGTGGACCGACCGCTCGCGAACGACTTTAAAACCCAATGATTAACTTCACGAAACGTAATAACACCTCAGTATATGAAAAATATATTTGCTACTTCTTAAAACATTTTGACAGTATGTAATTGTACGGCATCGTTTACTTGACTTGTTTGCTTTTTTATTTTGATATTTGTAGTTTTAATATGAAGTGTTAACTGGTAGGTTTGGCTCGTCATTGTAATGGCTCTTAATATTGCAAGTTGTGTGGCTTACGGCGCTGCCACGACATCGTCATTCTTTAAGTAAAATCGTGTTTATACTAAACTTAAAATTATATTTTCTATTAATTTTATTGCAAGATTATTTTTTGTTACGGTAAAGTGAACTGGCAGAAATAATCACGTAAGGATAAAGCGTTATGCCTCCTGCAGGTGACCTTTCTCTCTCTCTTTCTCAGTTTCTTTCTGTTTTATATTACAATATAGCATATTTGAACAAGCCGAGATGGCCCAGTGGTTAGCGATGATTTCGGGTTCAAACCCAGGCAGTACCAATGAATTTTCATGTGCTTAATTTGTGTTTATAATTCATCTCGTGCTGGAAAACATCGCGAGGAAACCGGCATGTGTCTAATTTCAACGAAATTCTGCCACATGTGTATTCCACCAACCCGCATTGGAGCGTGGTGGATTATGCTCCAAACCTTCTCCTCAAAGGGAGAGGAGGCTTAGACCATGCAGTGAGAAATTTACAGGCTGCTAATATAATGTAAAAAAAATAACAATTTTTTTGTTATTGTCTTAATTCATTCCTTTTTATTTATATATTATCAACGTTGTTTATTGAATCCATTGTGTATGTTATTTATTACATAATATAAAGCGTTACTTCGTTCCAACCGAATGTACCACGACACCTCATTTTTTTAAATGATTTGATAAATTTAACATATTTAGTGATTATGTTAAACAAGTTCACGGTTTTAGAAGTTCGTCGATACGAAAATAACGTTTTGGATGTTTAAATTTTGATTTTCGGTTATAATAGGATTAGTCGCGGGATTCTGACCCCAAGGGCTATTGTCGTCCCCACTCCTAATACAAGCTTTAGGCTTAAATGGAGGGATAAATATGAATATTAGTAATTATTTATAACTTTTATGTCTAAGTCGTCTATGCAGATCATGAGTTTCCGGGTTAGATTTCTGGAGCGGGCCATTAAAAATATTAAGTTGCAACCCGCCTTAAGGGCCGGATCTACCGTATGGCATTTTGGGCTTCAGCTCAGGGCCCCGTGGATCAAGGGCCCAGCTAACTCAAGTCAAAGTCAAAAATAGACGATAATGCGAAAGAATTACCTAATTTTATTAAATGAAACAGAGCCGTGCGAGTCCTACAATTAATCAAACCCATTCAATTCGTTTAATTCAAGTCTACATTCAGGTGTGTATATATAGGTGTACATATAGGGCCCCTAAGTAGTATTAGCCCAGGGCCCCCTAAACTCACGGTCCGACCATGCCGCCTTGTCTATCGGTATACCGTCTCATTTTACTTTTAATCTTAGGTAATAGATCGAGAATATAGAATTCAAGCTTTTTCTCAGATCATATACAACCTTACTACATTTTTTTTTTGGTTTTGGATGCAACCCTTGCAAAGGGCTTACCAGTCAGAAAGTTAACCAGGACTTGAGAAGTTAGCACTCGGATAGCACGTAAATCCTGTGTTAAAACTATTTTTAGTCATTCCTTTGTCGTCCCGTCGAATTATAACGAGGAACAGATAAGTCTACTCTAGCTTGCACACACAATTGTTTAATTTATCTCCTGTGCAGTTATCTGATATCTCACGAGAATGGCGGCAGTGGTCGAAACAAACCAGGGCTCATCATAAAAACCTCATTTACTACTCTCAAAGTTCATATATTTTTTGTCGATCGAGATCCAATCGGTTTCCTGCAGGACGAGTTTAGCGAGCTTTATTGTTACAAGATGATTCTAAGAAACTTTTCCATGTACAGTCAGCATCAAAATATGTTAATTTTACAACTAGTTAAGGACTAATTCGTGCTGTGGTTACAATTAGATACGCCATTGTATGAGGTTTGATTTCCGGTTATGACGTATGTATTTATGTTAGATTAGGGTTGTGTTGTGTTTCGAGTGTCATAGCATATGAAGTCAGTGTCAATTTTTCGCTTAGTTTTCAATTATTGTCCTAATATACCTAAACTTTTTTTATGTATATTATGTAAAAAAAAAAAAAATTTTTACCAAAATACCCAAAACATACAATGTATGACAATACATTCTGCTGCATATATATTTTTGTAGCGACTTATATATTTCTACGTTTTTGAAGTATATAAAGACTTTAGTAACGTAGTACTTTCTGTTATACATTCTTTAGTATATAAAACATCAGCTTTATACCCGTGCGAAGCCGGATGATTCGGTGTCTCATCAACAATGAGTAAACATTGCTCAAGAATATAACCAAGTTTAATAAGTTACTTACTACTTAGTACCTTTGATGACTATCTATGTTTCCCATTCATTGAACCACGTACCACGTGGTCGTAATATAAAATAAGGTTTAAGTATACTTCTATAACTTAACGCTACTGCGAGTTATAATAATAAATAAATCAGTTATTTAATCTGCACCCATTAAAGAACCCAGTGATTAATTTTAATTAACCATATAAAGAACCCAATTTAGTTATAAAATATAATTGTAAATTATATTTAAATATCACAATAAATCTCAATTAGATTGTGATAACGTTTACGTATAATATAAATTATACAAAAATGTCATCTAACATTTGTTCATAGTGCATATGTAATACATGAAAAATTAATCTTTCGTACGATTGAAATAAAGGTTATATTTGCTTGATAATGTCGAATAAGGCGATGAATATTTTTTATAACTGTAATAGATTGTTTGTCTTCGTGTTGGTTTTTGATAATTAATGCTTAACTGTGATTCTTATCTCGTTCTTTCTTATTTCGAAAGCGTTGCCTGTCGCTTTTGAATATATTTTACGAGTACATTACATACATGACATTAGCAGCCTGTAAATTTTCCACTGCTGGGCTAAGGCCTCCTCTCCTTTTGAGGCGAAGATTTCCAAATCTGCTCATGCTCTGCTCTGCATCTGCTCTGCATCTGCTCATTCAAAAATGCTCCAGCATATTCCATCACGCTGCTCCAATGCGGGTTGGTGGAATACTCATGTGGCAGAATATCGTTGAAATTAGACACATGCAGGTTTCCTCACGATGTTTTCCTTCACCGGCGAGCACGAGATGATTTATAACCACAAATTAAGCACATGAAAATTCAATGGTGCTTGCCTGGGCTTGAACCCGTAATCATCGGTTAAAATGGACGGTGTAATTTCAAAATAATCATATCCATGTAATATACTTAAATACCTTACACACATACTACACGTTTAAAATATCCAGAGTTCAGTTATAAGATTAATCGATTTGGAAAATCAATTTGGGAATTTGGGATATTATTTCGAATTTCTTGAAAACAAAAACACTGAAAATACATAAAACATGTTTCTATATGTATATGTACATTACTGGACAGAGAAGCCCAGTTGTTAGAATAATTGAATCTTAACCAATGATTACGGCTTCAAATCCTATTTTGTATTTAGAATTCATCTCGTGCCTACCATCCGTAGGCTTCCGGCTATGGTAGAATTCTAATACAAAATACTACACGATTCACCAACTTAGTAGAATTAACTCCTAACCTTCTCGACCAAAGGAGAAAAGTCCTTATCCCAGATATAACACAGTTATATAATAATAATAATAAATATTCGACAACATCACATACATTACTCTGATCACAATGTAAGTAGCTAAAGCACTTGTGTTATGCTAAATCAGAAGTAACGACGGTACCACAAACACCCAGACCCAAGACAACGTAGAAAACTAATGAACTTTTTCTACATCGACTCGGCCGGGAATCGAGCCCGAGTGGCGTACCCATGAAAACCGGTGTATACACTACTCTACCACGGAGCTCGTCATAGGTCAACTTTATTATACTGAAACATAAAAGGTCATTCACCAAGTCGGAACATGATAAAACTCTATATTAAAATGAATACAAGCTTCAATACTTCCAACTTAATTCTTCTTACTTGTATTCCATCACGTCTATTTCTGGCCCCCTCTCGGAGCCTAAAGCAGCTGTTCAAATACATATCTTTTGAAATAATTAGTGCTTGCTATAAATATGTGGCAGGGATCAGTCGTGAGTTTATGTTAAAACATCACGTGATCGAATCAAAAAAATATAAATATCCTGCCTGACAATCAACTAATACTAAAATCATTTTCAGTTTTGGTTTGAGAATTTCGGTCAGCCGAGAAACATGTATTTGAGAGAATTTATCTTGTCGTATTTGTTCAGTCCAATTTCTTTTTTAGTGACCTTATTATGGTAAGGTAAGCTAAAATAATATAATATTCACCAATAATTTGCATTCAACTGAATTAAAAAAATACGTAAAGGTAGAATAAGGTTCTATATAAAACATATACAAGTATATCATAATATACACGTTTATTGGTCGGTATATTTATTTCTGACTTAAACAAGCAGCGTCGTATATACCAGTTTAATCAAAACCTTTAATGAATTATACACCTAAACCTTTCAAGTCATTGAAATTGGGCCAACATTATTTCAAATCCTGCTCGTTTGCCGTATATATATACAACTATATACATATAATAAAATTGGAGTGTCTGTTTGTAATATCAAAATAACCGTTTTTTAATAAATCAATATACTCGTTTATGTACACGGTACTTAAACCAGAATAAAATTTTTTACAATTTTTGTCTGTCTGCCTGTTTGTTCCGGCTAATCTCTGGAACGGCTGGACCGATTTTGATTTGATTTTAGTATCATATATGAAATAATAAAAACCTCCCGCTACAATGTTCTAATACTGTCCCTCAGCCCTCGCGCATGTCACCACTCCGCCGTCAAGTCGGATGCCTCCCACCAACGACTTAATATCACAAAAGCTGCCTAATACAGAATTAATAAGATATAGTAAAATCTGGGAACTAAACAATAAAGTTTTCGTTAAATCAAACGCGCACGAATTCGCGAGCGCAGCTAGTATGCCATAAAAAATGCATGTAAGATTTGACCAAACTAAGAAACATTGCAAGATCATTAGAAGCTTGTAAAAATCAAAAGTGGTTGCTTATCTATTGTAACGTGTTTAATTTGTCTATTTTCAATGATAGTGTATGGCAATTTTCGTTTGTAGTAGTCAATCTCAATGGGGACTGTCTGCGCAGTGTCGTAGATCATAAATTACGAGATTGGTGGACTCTGTATTCGCCTACTCTCATAATCCGAAGGTTCGATGACTGGTGACAAATATCACCAGTGATCGTTGAGAGCTGAGATGGCCCAGTGGTTTGAACGCGTGCATCTTAACCGATGATTTCGGGCTCAAACCCAGGCAGGCACCACTGAATTTTCATGTGCTTAATTTGTATTTATAATTCATCTCGTGCTCGGCGGTGAAGGAAAACATCGTGAGGAAACCTGCATTTGTCTAATTTCAACGAAATTCTGCCACATGTGTATTCCGCCAATCCGCATTGGAGCAGCGTGGTGGAATATGCTCCAAGCCTTCTCCTCAAAGGGAGAGGAGGCATTTAGCCCAGCAGTGGGAAAATTTACAGGCTGCTAAAGATCGTTAAGAGTATTGTCAACGGCGGTGCACGCTTTCCGAGGCGCAGGAGTCTCAGCCAACTTCAATATACTCAGCCAAATAAACTAGTCACTAAACGTATATGCCCAATATAAATCTAATTAAATAACAAAATCGAAACTAAAAACAAATAGACTGCCGACGAATTTAGAGTCTAAATCAAACCAGACACAGAATTAAATGCATCACGGACTTACATCTAAAGGGATAAAGAACTTTATTTAGATATATTACGGATATATCAATGGAGAATATACCTTATCATTAACTGTATAAAGCTTAATTTCCATCAGATACATTCGAGGAAATTAATTTTGCGCCGTATTGTCAGTTTATAAAGTCAGCTTTTCAGTAAAACCTCAGCGCGAAATAAAAAAAAAAAAAAACACGGTATAGCAGTGCGGGCAAATTTAGTGACAGACGAAAGCATGCAAAGAGTAAGGGCAGAAATAATGCACTGGTATTTTAAGCGTGCCGCACATTGAAGATTTACACGCTACATGTATGTTTATTTTTAAATCTTCATCGTGACAAATTTTGAAAAGTGTTTTTTTTTCCTTTGATAGCCTAGATTTATGTAAAACTACTGTTATAATAGTTTTTGTTATATGTATCCGCTAAACAGGATTTTGGAGGATATTGGAGGAGCGTGGCGGTAACAAGTCTTCTCTTTAAGAAGAAAGGAGGCGTTATTTGGTCTTTGAAACATTAATAAGCTTATTGTTTTTTTATAAATCCGATTAACGTAGAACTTTCATTAATAATACCTCATAGTTTCGAGATAGATTTCCCTAGATATATATTAAGTATATGTATATATCCTTATATACCCTGTACATAGAACAGTTAAAATGTATTTAACACATTCGCTTGTGCGCATTGGACATATTTAAAAATGAAATATTTATATAAAAAAAAAATTATAAGTACCGATTTTTTATCTATAATTATGTTACAAAGTGTCTAATCTACGCCAATATTTACATTTTTTTAGCGTATGAGGAATTTAAATAGAATGTATTTAGCACTGTGATACATATTTCTATACGACTTTGTAACTAAGCGAGTTATGTTGTAGTCTTTACATTTTAAAAGCTTCAATTTGCATAACTCTACATTTGCCGTAAAGGAAAACTAATATAAATATTAATCTTAAGATTTATCTGTTTGTCATATTTGTTAGGGTTCCGTACCTAACGGGTAAAAACGCCGGTGGTAGCATTACTTCAAATAGTTTGTTAAATGACGATTCAAAAGCCTACTTGAATAAAGTATATTTTATGTGTTTGTCATATTTGTTAGGGTTCCTTACCTAACGGGTAAAAACGGGACACTTTTTTGCCGATTTTTGCCCGATATCAATAAATGGTAACAGGTAGGCACTTGAAATATTCTCAAAATACTTAATTATACGTTTAGCAATATTGAGTTAAATGCTGGCACATATCACATTATCACATTAACTGATAATGGTCGGTTACACAGATACAAATAGCAGAGCCAAGTCACCTTCGCAACAGCAGTCACTTGCCATGCATCTGTTATGATACAGTATCTTCACAGTTACATAACAAGTGGGTAATATTACCTTATACCCATTGGCTCAAATTGAGTAAATTTTTTTATTATCTAAACTGCCTGTTAAATATAAAAAAGCTTGGACTTGGGTTTATAGACTTCTAGGCATGATATACAAAAAAAATATTATTGTTTACTAACATACTCTGAAATTAAAATGGTGGAAAAGAGTAACTATTGAGTTCCTTGCCCGTTATTCTTGGTAGATTATACTTTCCGAACCGGTGGTAGCTTTCAATTTAATTCAGCACTGTAATACGACGATTCAGAATCTTTTATGAGTCCTGTTTTTGTCATTTAATAAATAGAAATGTATCATTTTAAGGAATAACTGATATTCTTATTCACCCCTCTAATTAGGTTGAAAGCTTGTGCTATAAGTAGCAACGACAATAGCCCAAAGAATACATCGATTCTGCGACTTGTTACATCGCTAGGTCCGTATACCATTTCGCCATTGATACTATTTTGATTTATATTTAGTAAAACTTAAATATCAATAACCAATTTTGTGAGAATTGACTTTTAAATTTTGAATGACTTACATGACAGCGATTCGCTATTTAAATATTGTAATTACTGCCTGTAATTTTGTACCAGTGGAGCTATTCACTAAGAAGTCGAAAGCTATTGAACCTCGACGCTATTGAGGCTTAAAATAAACACCTTAGCTATATACATTGGTACATCAGAATGCGGAATAACTAGAACTATTTATCCGGACGCCATCGGTTTTCTAATTCTATATTACCATGTCGAATGAGTGAACTCTCGTACTATAGGGACATCAAAACGCAGATTTCATTTGCGCTACAATTATTTGATCATTTAATATAAAATATGTATTAACATCCGTTTGGAACGAAGTTGCGTCCGCTTAATTACATTAGCAGCCTGTAAATTTCCCACTGCTGGTCTAAGGCCTCCTCTCCCTTTGAGGAGAAGGTTTGGAGCATATTCCACCACGCTGCTTCAACTCGGGTTGGTGGAATACACATGTGGCAGAATTTCGTTGAAATTAGACACGTGTAGGTTTCCTCACGATGTTTTCCTTCACCGCCGAGCACGAGATGAATTATAAACACAAATTTAGCACATGAAAATTCAGTGGTGCTTGCCTTGGTTTGAACTCGAAATCATCGGTTAAGATGCACGCATTCTAACCACTGGGTCACCTTGGCATTGACAACGAACGTATTGGAACGAAGGAGTGCTGTTTAGTTTAAGATGAGGGGGTTGTGCCTACCCTGACGAGCTTGCACAAATCCCCACCGATTGCAATTTTAATAAAGCATATTCCTATTTAATTAATGTTACATTAAACATAATAATTTAATTGCATTTCAACGGTGGAATGCGCCGAAATTCTTCTCGTTCCATTTAGTCATGATTTGTAAATTAATTATGTTTCATTTCGATCTCTGTATTTAAGTGTAATTAAGTCTTTAATATAAATTATTTGAAATTGCGTAATATTTCAAAAGCCTGAAACGAATAAAAACTCGATTCATATGAATAATTAGTAGAAATTTTTCAATTATGAGTCATTGTCTATGGTAGAGCGTGTTTAAATTAATTACTGTATCCCGTTTACACTGTATTTATTGTGTCGTAATTTTTTCTGGACATTTTATGTGTTTGCTTCTAGTAGTTGTTGCTTCAAGAGATTAGCGTTATTTAATATTATATATATGTATATAACCATACCCACATATATTAAAAAAATATATGACATAGGTTTTTTAATATTGTTTTACCGTTTCTAACTGTATTCATAGTATGACGTGCAAATTATATATTTGTTTTATTTTGCTATAAGTACATGTGGATGAATAATATGCGACATAGGCAGATATCCTAACGATATAATTGTTAAAAATGAATATTAGAATATTTACAAAAGGCATATCGAGATCGTAGATTCTCAATATTCTTGCCTAGATTCCTATTTGAAGTTTCAGGTGACGTAACATTTCGCCTTTTTATCGTTACGTTTTGGTAGAAAAATTAACGGGAGGATGTTATCTTTGTCGATTTAAACAATATCTATTGGCGCTAATACTATTTATGATAATCGTTTACCCTTAACGGAAACCACGTGGTTAACCCTCAATTCTAATGAACTTTACGTGCAGGGGGCGTATTCTAAAAATACACGATACAGAATTTATCTGAATGTACGTCCAGTCGAGTCGGTAACGTCGCGACGCCGGCCCGTGCCTAAATCCTTTTGTTATCTAAAATATTCATTGGAAAATTTTCTTTGTGCGTTTTATTAACGTGTGGTGAGAGAATAAGGTGAGTTCGAATTCGAAATTTAAAATACAATGTCCTAATTTCTTTATTGTTTTTTTTTTATAGCCTCGGCTCGGATTTGGGTCGACATTTTATTTTTTTATTATTTTAGTCAAATATTTTGCGTATATCTGTGATTCATAGCTTACGTCATAGAACTTGTGTGGTAGCTACTTTTGATCCACAAAACGTGGCATTTAAAAACATCGCTGACTCAAAAATCTAAAATAAAACACGTTTGTTTGTTTCTCAGTTCGCAACTTTCGTATTTTTTGCATCCCATTAAATATAAGTTCCTAAATATATGAAATATGTTCATAAAAGTTTCCATACGTAATATTAAGAAAACTGCTTTCTTTAACAAATCAAAAAATTTGGTACAAATAATTTTAAAATAATAATATCTAGTATTATTATTATTATTAATATCTATATATGAGTTATATATTTAATCTAGCATACCCACATTCTTTTTTACTATGTTGTATAAAAAACTTTGCTAATTAGATATAAATACGCCCATTACTACATATATAATCAATGCGTATTAATCCTACGCACTTTTTTTTTACTTAGTATTGTATACAATAAAGTATATAATTGTATATAGGCTTATATCGATGATCAGTAACATAATCTCAAAAGCAATAATATGTATATCCGATTACATAATATATGTAGCAATTAGCTATATCTCGTGCGTAAGCGTATTGTATGATAGGCTTATTATATATTAGGAGCAGAGCAGAGCACGTAATTTTAGTTGTTTAACAATAATTATAAAATACTCAAAGAGTATTTTGAACTATAACTCACAATAGTGAACACGTCGATACTTTAGACAATCAATAAATAAGTTCCTATATTTAATTAAGATTTTGACTTTGATTATGTAATAGTCAGTGAAAACCCCACTGCTGGGCAAGATCTATCACGCTCCTTCAATGCGGATACGTATGTGGCAGAATTTCATTTCAATCGTATGAAATTTTTAATGCCTGACTGGTTTTGAACCCACAACCTTCGGTTTGGATCTTCTTGATCGTTGATACGTCGTATTGTCTCAATCGGAAGATCGTGAGACTCTCATCATTGTAGTTATAAGGACTCTTATCATGTATTTCTTGAGGTAGGTTTGAATTTGAATCCATAGTCGGTTCACACACACACACACATCTACATTTCACGATTCAATCCACTAAGCCATCCTAAATCATAACGAATAATCTAAATCAAAATTGAATTAACAAACAAACATTTCTCTTGCCTTAACATTTGTTTCCGTTTAAGAAAATTAAGCAACATCGAGCATACGAACATACAAACACACTACCCAAAACAAATACATCGGTCTGTTAACAACTAAGTTTATTTCACTTGCGTTAGGATAACAGTATTTTGAACTCTGAATCGTCTGGAAAATCCTCGACTAGGATTTATATTATTAGCTTGATAAGTACTGTAGGTTTGATCTAACGCATTATCTCCTGAAAGCACCGTCTGGGTTATATCTAATTTTGGACACAAGTCTAAGTTAATTCACTTGGACTTGCGACATTAAAATACCCTTTTACTGATTAATCTTCTGCAATCTTCTTGTCTCCTGGTATTAATAGACTAGACTGGAATATATATATTACTAGCTGTGCCCGCGACTTCGTGCGCGTTTGAATTTAATAAAAAAGCCTAAATTTATTATTACTTTCCATATAATTCTTAAATAATAGCCTAAGTTACTCCTTATTACATTAGCTATCTGCCAAAGAAAGTTCCGTCAAAATCGGTCCAGCCGTTCCAGAGATTAGCCGGAACAAACAGACAGACAGACAAAAATTGTAAAAAATGTTATTTAGGTATATGTACCGTGTATACATACATATGCATTTAGTAAAACGCGGTTATTTTAATATTACAAACAGTCACTCTAATTTTATTATATGTATTGATTGAAAGATTTTATTGTACGATGCAATAGTGAGAAAATAGAACTAACTATAGTAATCAATCATATAAAATCTTTGACAAAATTTACTGAGTTGAAAAGCTTTCTGTAAGCCCATTGGCTCCAACCACTTATAATGAATGCTACCTTCAAGCAGGAAAACTTACTATTGTGTTTCGGTTTCAAGGGTAAGTGAGCCAGTGTCGCTACAAGCACAAGAGAAGTAACATCTCAGTTGCCAAGTTTGCCAAGGCTATGTAAAAAAGGTCAATTGTAACCACTTACTACCAGGTGACCTATTTGATAGTCCCCAAGCCGATGCCATAAAAATCTCCATTATAATCTACAGTCACAATCAAATATAAATCTATTTACTCGCGATGGCGCGCCTCTCTACTCAAATTATTGGCATGTGTGCCTACAAGATGTCTTAGTGTGTGTGAATTGACTAATGTAAGAATAGTGACCGCAAAAAATACAAATTATATTACGAATGTATGGATACTTGGTATTGCAATGTAGATAGACATACCAAGCAGTTTCTGGTAAATTTTAATCTAGTGTGCATATATTTTTGAATGTGATAGAACATTTCGATTATAGCTAGAGCGAGCAAGCACTTGAGTTTTCATGTCCTTCTGCGATAAAGGCAAATTTCGTGTTATAGAGTATCCTGGTGGAAATAAGCTTGAGCTTATAACTTTATTCTTAATAAACGATGACCTTTGTTAAGCAATCTTTAAACTGAACTTACCAAATTATACACTGAATATCGAATTGATCGTCATAACATTCTTTAAATATATTCCTCGTTTATCTCAACTTATATTAGAAGAAATACAGTACTTTAGAGAAAATATACTTCAGAAAAATAATTAATTAATGATTCCAATGAAGATAATGAAACAAATCTGATCAAACCAATCGATTCTGTATAAGAACTTCCAATAGTTAAACATTATGAAGAAATTTCAAGAACGCATGTGGTCCGTTTCAAATATAAGATACCATTGAGTTCAACGACCTTACAAATATAGAAGAGAATGGGAAACAAAATTAAAACGAAACAGGAATACCGGCGGCTGTTCTCTAAGTCACTCTTTAATGTCTTCAAAGTATTTCAAAGAAAGCATTCACGAAAGAAACTCATTCAATAAAAGTTAAAGTTGAAAATCAATTAATGATATCAAGGACACCTTAAACGTTTGTGATGTGAATTTTATTAATATATTATTATAAATAATACTCATTTTAAGGAATTACTAATATTTCAATGAAGTGTAAGGAAATGGGACGGCAAAAGTCCATGGAGCTAGGATTGAATCTGCGACTTTTATTTACTAAGAGGTTAGAACCATTGCGCTATTGACGTTGATATTATTATTAATTTCGGGTTTATATATTACAAAATATATTTTATTTGATAATATGAATAAAATAACTTGAATTAAATGAATATAGAGCAACTTTATTTTGGCGACGTTTTATCGAATTTTTGATAGGATGAATTAATTAGCAAATATCTTCTATATATAAATAGATAAAATGATATCACATTTGTATCGTTCCTCCGTCATACCAGACTTCCAACCCACACACTGGAGTCTGCCTCGCGGATACTGGTATCACCGGAGACCGTCGGTGAGGTGCCCAGATGGTCACTTAAAAGTTGTTTTTGGGAGGAAGACAGATCGACATAACAACGCTTACAGTCGGCACTAGTTACGCTTAAGACTGAGTGAGAACTACTCATATTGTTGAAAAAATCAAAGTAAATAAAAAAACAGTATATAGCCATAAAATTATCAGTAGAAACTTAAAACTCATACTTGAAACATGATTTGCAAATTGGCAGCTTAAGAAATGTTAATATTTGACGCAGATGTAAACACTTACAGCCAAGTGGACCACTTCTTATTTATATTTCCTAGCACACAATAAAATTTAAAAAATAGATAACGTTGTTACGTTTTATAATAATATTCAAATCAATATAGATATATTTAATTCGACATCATTGTTATTTGATCCGTGGTTCCGCTAATTTGTGAGTTTTCTTTCACTAATTTCCGATTCGATCCCTCAAAGATACTCTCAAATAAAATCTCTCTGTCAAAATATTAAATTGCATATGTTGTCTGTTTTCGGCCACGGCGCGGATGTCTATCTCAAAAATATTTAAAAGATATAACGACATACATTATTAGTAGTACTATAGTTTGATGGGGGGGAATTGGTCATGCTTTACGTGCTGTCCAATGTCCATAGCTTGAGAGTATCACCGACTTCCAACTTCCAACCAAAAAAAATTTGTCTCATAGAATTATTGTACAAACCCAGAACTATGATTTATAAATACATTACAAACAATTCTACAAATTCCTTTCAATCTCTTGTAACAAAAAAAATGTTTTATTTTGTTCATTGGTTTCTCGCTTTTTCACTAAATATTTTTTACTGGGTCACATGTTTATCGTACTGCCTACAAATGGGTCGCAGTTACTCGATACTTTTTTGTGATAGGACCACACACATTCATATTCCGAAATTTGTGGGCGTCGTGCGATAAATTTGCGAGTGATGATGAAATTGTAGCACTTAATATTACTCAACATTTTTGAATTTCGAATTTAAAAAAAAGTCTTGAACGCGAAGAGCGTGAGATTTTAATTGGGATTTTTGAACTTTAAATTTTTAAGTTTTAAAATGAGACGTTTCTGCCTCAAAACATATATTATCAATATGATTATTCACAATCAGAAATTAATAATATATATTTATGTATTTAATATTATACCAAACTTTCTTTTATAAAATACAAAACTAACAAACAAATTTTCGCTAGTTAAAAGACGTCAAATAAATTGTAAATTTTCACAACTTTTTTTTTGCCATGAACCGTTGTAAGGTCAATATACCTATTATATTATGGTAAAACATCAATAAACATCCCATCCTGATTTTACAGAATTGATATAAAACCATAAGGTCATGGGAAACCATCACCATCTTGTGCGCAGACCGCGATAATTAACTAAAGTACACAATTATAAAAAAATAAATAAAAAGTAGGCGTTAAAATAATATTTGTCGTGCCACATGGATCGGTAGGTTAGAGACACTGGATGTGACTTGTGCGTAGTTTTACGACAAAATCAATTTAACGATTTATTGAGTATTGAAAAAATATATATAATCTTACAATCAAGTTTTGTAATATTATTTAATTTAAAAATATATATCTAGTAGGTATTTTTAAGATTCTTCAAATCATAAAAAAACACACACACAATTAAAGCTGAGAAAATGTATATTATTTAACATATAAATATAAAAAAAAGCCATTGAAATACTTAGGAATTAAACATTATTATGTATTTTTTCCTATAAAATTTATCGATTCCATCTTGGCCAATTCAACTAACCTACTTTATGTGTCAAAAAACCAGTTGAATGTCGTAAATATTATAATTAAAAAATTTATATATTATATAATTTATTGTCTATTGTTATAGACATTGAATGTGTTATTACGACCGATTATTGATTATTATGATACGCCATCTGTAATCTTAATTCTCAAATCCGAATATATTTCATTTCATAAACAAACAAACAGAAACACTTAATAAAGATACATAAAACTTACTATAATACTAATCTTCAGAAGACCAAAACGACATCGTAAAGTAAAGGAAACGAAATTATTTTTATTGTTTTATAGTCACATCTAGTTATTATACTTCCGGCGCACTTAAACCACATGGCTTAGGCATGTGCGGGACACATTATGTTGGGCGACCGATATGTGAAGTATAGTGATAATGAACTTAGATAATCTAAATTAAATAAATATTAACACTTTTAAACCTTTTGTATTTCGACAAAAAAAACAAAATTGGACTATATCCACCAATCCGACGTTGGACATGATGAATTGGCGGCTGGGCAAATGGTCTACCTGATGGTATGTGGTATTGGCGCTGTGTTAATCATTCCTTATAACGCCAATGCGTCAACCTTGGGAACTAAGACATGTCCCTCGTACTTATTGGCTTAGCTACACTGGCTTACTTACCCTTCAAATTGGAACAAATTACTGGTAGCAATAATTAATGTTGCTGTTTGCCATGGTGGTACCCAAACGGGACTATTAAATGCTACCACTTAGAAAGTAATTTGAACTATGTAAACCATTTACGTCTCAGAAACCCGTATGGGAACAAATCTCCCATTCTTATCTCTTAAGTCCGCAAAGCTATTAAACATAGTTTGATATTTATTAATTATATAAAAACTTGTTTTCTACGCGTGAGATTAAACTATACTAATTATAAGTAATGTTAAATTAAAGCATTTAAATATAATAATTATATTATTGATTTACTATATAAACAGTGACGAAAATTATCATAATTATATTTAATGTTTAAGCTAAACTAGAAATATTACTTCTAATGTGGTACCACCTGCGGGGACAATTTATTTTAAAGCAATTTATTGTAATTAATATGCTGTATATTTAGTTAATTACATTTAATGTGTGTAATCTTTGAAGCCAAGTTCACGCTCTAGTGCTGTTTCGCGCTTACTCGCTTAAACCAGTTTGCGCAAAAAGGCGCAAAGGCGCAAACGGTACTACAGTATCACGCACAAGTCCAATCCAATAGTGTGTGACATTTGTTTGTATATTCGTTGTAAAACACAATGAATATTTTCATGAAGTGATTTATTCGCGACTTGGTTAGACGATCCTATAGATTTTATTTTGTATTTATTTATACAAAGTTTTCGCACATAAACGCGAGTGTGATCAATCCAATACTAAAGTTTGTGTTATATATAGCTATATTATACATAGCTAAAGATAGCGCCACAAATAGATGTTGTGTTGTTGGGCAGTGCTATTATTTATTTGACTAATATATTATGTATGTGTGGACTATAAATTGAAGTACTTGTGTATGTGGTTGTATACGTGTATGTGTGTGTGTAAATATAATAAAATAAAAAAATATTACGTAATAAATTGCATAAACAGTTTTTGAGAACAAGATTGTTAATGAAATATCTTCTTTCTTTACAGATTACATACGCTAGATGAGAAATCGAAGCAAATGTATAAAATTGACGACCATGCAACGAACATATGAGCCGAAATGGCGGCGGAATTTAAACGAACGTTAAAGCTGCGCGGGCGCAGGGATGATTCGGAATTCGAAAATAGAATAACGCGCAGGAAGCTGGGATGGGCCGGGCCGGATGTGTGCATTTGGATCCTGCTGTCTGCGACCTTTTTTGTCGGTTGTCATGGTTACCAGGAGCAGAGATTTGCAATGGAGCCGCAGGATCAGGTTAGTTTATTTATGTATTGTATTTATATTCAAAAAGTTTCAAACGTCTTTAAATTTCATTTTATATTACTATCGTTTGAAGGTCGCGTCTATAAATATGTTCAATACTATCTTACAAAAACAGTGAATGATTAAAAAAAATACCTTTTTGCTAATCGATTTTAGGTTTTTTCTGTTTCTCGTTCATCGATACAATACTATTTCACAATCACGAGTAAAATTATATTATTAGGAAGCAAAAAATTGTAGAATTTCTAAGAACATTAAAATTTTTTGTCACTTTTGAAGACTGCAGATCGTTGATCTTACAAAAGAAATGTAAGCGCCTTAGTAATAATTTAAGACATATTCCCAAGACTAAGAACATACGTTTGACAAATTTAAGCTTTCTTTTATAGTAAAAAAATAAATTAAGAATTACAAAATACATATTAATTCACAGTAAGTATGTTCCGCCATTTCTTCTTCTTCGCTTCCGAATTGTGCTACTAGAATATTCGACCAACATGTTTAAATTTAGAACACAATTATAAAAAAATAAAATAACAGAATTCTTTATAAGTGACCAATGACATTCGATGGCTTTTATAATATGTACGATTTGACAGATAGCAGATTAGAAAATATTTAAATAAACTCATAATTCATTCAACACATTAACAAAATGATTCGAATTTCAAACGATTCGTTTTCGTTTTTTTTTTTTTAATTGTCTTTTATTCAATATTCTCGCTGACTTGTTAATAAACATTTAATTATAACAGTAAATTAAAACTCGTTGTAAACTTAAGTTTTACGATGTTTTAACGACCTTTATCAATTTCGGTATACGGTCATTAACCTTATTTAATATTTCTGGAATTTCTTTGTGTGTGTTATTGAAAATTAATCGTAAGGAAACATGTAAGTTGTTTATGTGTTTTTTTAGTTATAAGTTGGTACATATCTTAATGTAATTCATGATACTTTTGTTACCCGACTAAGCAGGGTTAGGAATTCTATAGGACAATGTAAACAATTTAACAATATGGACGCAGTCGGTAAAAATAAATATATATCCTATTCCAATTAAAGAAGGTTTAAAGTTAAACAAACTTTAGTTTGACGTAATTCATGCGATTTGCTAATGGCTCAGCTACATGATGCACTACTAACGGTTCTTGATTATATAAGTACTTATATCCATCTTAATTTTACTCCCAAATTTCTGATAACAACTTCACTGACGTTAAAAACGCCATTTTTTCACAAATCCATAATGAATGTCATCGATTATTCAAACTCTCGACCAATAGAAACCCGTCAATTTGATGTCAAATTTTGTTTATTTGGCTTTTGTCTTTGTGGTTGGAATATAATATAGATTTAGGCAGGAACGTATATAAGCAAATATACAGCCTTAACAATTTTATAGATACTTAAATTTATTGCTAATACTTCGTTTTCTTTTTTATGAAAATTAAATAAAGGAGAGTTATTAAAATGCCTACATATTATTATATATATATATATATATATATATATATATATATATATATATATATATATTAAACACGTTATAAAAACATGCACAAATAGAACGGAATCCATTTTACGAATTCCACCTCTAATGTCGTTTAGTATTCTGTGAATAATAAATATAAACGACAACTTAAAAAAAAAAAAATTAAATGTTATTCGTGACTTTTATTGTATAACTTGCTAAACCTGCTCTTATATGTGCGAAATAAAACATTTACTCCCCCCCATTTGAACTGAAAAGGGTGATTTAAAAAAGTAGTCTTTGTCCTTCTCCGGTACACAGATCTTTATACCAAAATTCATCAGTTTAGCGTGAAGAGGTTACAGACAGTGTTACTTTCGCATGTATAATATCAGTAAAGATATTTAATTATGTATTCACGCATTTAATGCTTTTAAAATACTGAATTCTAAATAAGATCTGTTGAGAGATTATATAAGAATTTCAAAACTCTTTTTAAACTCTTGGAGGAGATACGTATCCATACTACTATAGTGAATCCAATCAAATTGTTTTACATTAAATTAGCAGCCAGTAAATTTCCCACTGCTGGGCTAAGGCCTCCTCTCCCTTTGAGGAGAAGCATATTCCACCAAGCTGAGCAAATTAGACACATGCAGGTTCCCTCACGATGTTTTCCTTCACCGCCGAGCACGAGATGATTATAAACACAAATTAAGCACATGAAAATTCAGTGGTGCCTGCCTGGGTTTGAACCCGAAATCATAGGTTAAGATGCACGCGTTCCAACCACTGGTCCATCTCGGCTTCAATCAAATCAAATGTATTTTATTCGTGTAAACTTTACAATAAAGCATTATTGAATCGTCAATATTTTAAGTCTACTATCGTTTCGGAAAACAGCCTCTAGCGAGAAGAAATGGCAAACAGCATTGTTACACTTTTCAAATAAACATACTTACACTGATGTTATTCACAAGTATTGTTCAATCAGTCCTGTGATGGAAATCCATTCGATTTATCGAAAAAAAAATTAATGACTAATAAGATTTGTTGATGTATGAAGATAATGTTTTATTGAGGAATCAGTTTTGTTTACTAAAATAACAAAGAAAACAAAAATAAAAACTCATAATACAAGCTGAAATTAGTTATTCCAGAGGTCCCTTAAGCCGGTCAGTTGACTGCGATGCCTTGTCAACGGAAGACCTCGCCTGAAATCCAAGTTTACTGTACATAAATCCCTTGAACCCTTTATCAATTTCTGTCTTCACCTATATATCTATAAATACTGGTGCTTTAAGAATTATTAACTACATCTTATATCGCCAATGCAACAACAACCTTAAGAAGTTAGGTAATTTGTATTTGTAGATATACTGGTTCACTTACTCTTTGAATCACTACAATAATACTAAGAATTGCTGTTTAGCGGTATAATAAGTTATTAGCGGGTACTAAAGCAGGCATGAAGCCGTACCACTATCAAAAACCACAAACATGCAAATCATTACATATGATTAGGGGAAATCACAAAAAAAATATTATCCGTCTCAATTTTTTTGTTCACTTAACCCTGTAACAGATAAACAATGTACTGATGATGATGATGTCCTCCTGACCGATGTCGGACAATATCAGCCATTCTCAATGGCGACAAGCAAACTTACGGACACAATTACGGATTTTTGCAAGCGCGCTTGCGTAGGTACCAGTAAATATTCTACCGCCGAATAGCAATACTTAGAATGACTGATTGTTTAAGTAATCTATTGTAATTAAACATAAGGTTCTTAATACTGGTGTCTCATTGATGATTGTTAGGGTTAAATATTACTCGAAGTCCAATGTATATATATTAATATTCGAATAATCCGATAGAAATCCGATCAGACAAAACAGAAAAGAGATCAGAAGCTATTATAATCCGTCCAAATAACACAGTCCAATTAACCCAACCAAAGACATTAAAAAACATTACAATGAAATTAACCGTATTACAACTTTTACGAATCGACAATGAATACAAATATCGTATAAATAACACTTAAAAGAATTCCAAATATTCCTATGTATACGAAAGTTTTATCATAAATTAACATATATCAGATCGTGATAATTATATTATGAATATGTATATTTTACTCGGATCTATATGGAATATAACATTTAACTTTTAATACAATAAAGCGACCTCGTGTTTTACTTTGTAAACATAGAAATTTATTGTGTCGTCCAAGTCATTAGCTGGTAACTGGTTGTGATATATTCCCTCTCTTTTTATTTATATCTCTTTCTATTTCTCTCTCTTTCTTATTAGATGTTCACTTGATGATCTTGATATAGGAATTATAAGAGATCGCGTTCTAAGCGATAAGAACGCATCTTCAAATCTCATTGCGTTTACAATTGTTCTTAAATGCGGTTTAATAAAAATAATTCGTATTTGAATTAATGTTTTAGGTACATTTGTCCTGTTTCAATATTTTTGACAACGAGTAAGGAAAATATTATGACAATCGGATGAGTATTTAAGTTAGAAATTGGCATTAATGAGATAAGTTGGGATTTAAATGCAATTAAGATACATTCTATAAAAAATAGTCATATGAATAGTAGCGTAGTAGTAGTAGTAGTAGTAGTAGTAGTATGATGAGTGAGCCAGTGTAACTACAAGCCCGAGGGACATTAGCTTCCAAGGTTGATTGCGCATTGGTGTAATGTAAGGAAAGGTTATTATTTCTTACAACGTCAATGTCTATGGACGGAGGTGACCTTGTACCATCAATTAAGATACATTCTATAAAAAATAGTCTTAGCGGTAGATGTTGATCAGATGATAAAAAAGCGTGGAGTTAATACTTGTTGACTTCCAGGCAGGATATATTACATACATATATAATCGTATTTAACTAACATGACTGTATTTTTAAACTGTTGAAAAAGAGTAACTACTGAGTTTCTCGGTAGAATTTGCATTTCGAACCGGAGCTTCACTTAATATAGTTTCTCAAAATGACGATTCAAAAGTGCTTGAATAAAGTATAATTTGATTTGATTGTCAACTTTTAGGCAGAGTTTTCGTTTCGTTCGTTTCGTTTTCGTTTTCGTTCAGAGGTTTCGCCAACGGGAAAGAGCAACAGACAGACAGAGTTACTTTCAAATTTATAATATTAGTATATATTGTTACCTAAACATTTCGAATATTTATAACATAGCAATTATAAGGAGTCGTTATTATTAAAACAGTGTTTTAAAATTTTGCATTTATAATACATAGTATTAATGCTAGAATTTCCTAACTATTCTATTCTCTAATTTATATCCTTGAATTATAAATTCAAATAAAAGAAAACGTATTACGTATATAAATATATAATCGTTTCGAATATAATTAATTTATTAACTTTCAATTTTAAGTGTAAATTTCTCATTTAAAATATTAATCGAAATACATAATTAATTTATTTTATTATCAAATTAACATATACAGAATACATCCTTAATATTCATAGCTATAAAGCTCATATTTAATACAAAAGTAGAGTCTGAAAATGGGCGGTATGGATAAATGTCTCTTTTCTTTAGAAGAGATAGCTTTGACCTCATTCGAACATAGTTTATCTCTTGCTTAGTAGCGAAGGAATAAATTGGTGGCAAAGCTTTGTGTAAGCCCGTTTGATTAGGTACCACCCATTTATCAGATATTCTAACGCCAAACAGCAATACTTAGTATTGTTGTGTTCCGGTTTGAAGGGTGAGTGAGCCAGTGTAACTACAAGCCCAAGAGACATTAGCTTCCAAGGTTGATTGCGCATTGGTGTAATGTAAGGAATGGTTATTATTTCTTACAACGTCAATGTCTATGGACGGAGGTGACCCTGTACCGACAGGTTGCCAATTTGAGCGTACGCCTAACATACATAATAAAAAAAAATTCGGCTGCAAATCGGACAAATGTATTTCTTCAAGATCTTTGCCCAGCTGTGGGAAATTCACAGCCAGTCAGACTTATCTCAATGGAATGGGGAACAAATTCTGCCCCAGAATTAAAACACTAACCTTTGAACTAAACAGTCTTCTACCGGCTGTAAACCGCTTTCTGACTTTAAATTTGTATATTGGCGGAAGCGTTTTAATTTGAATGAATTAATTATTACCATTAACATAGCTATTTGTTCACCCGTAATGTATCGTTACAATATTTCCGTATATGTATTTAATTATTCGACTTAACTTAAATCTATTAAACGTGTTATGTTTAAAGTTTTTAAGAGAAAGGAGACGCTTCGTGTCGTAATTAGCTCATTGTTTTTTTTTATTTACATAAGATCTATTAATATTAAGGTCTTACTGACTTTTACAGCGTCATATGGATTGGCTTACTCGTAATAGACTGCTTTTTGGGTCTCTGAGTGACATTCTAAAAGGGTCCTATGAGATCGTACTCGGCTCAACGCGTAGTCACTGGAGTGAGCTGACATACATCGTACTGCCTGTCTATGTATACCAATCGATCGAACGATCGATCGTTAAGGTATGCCACGTGGCTAGTGGCAAAATATCATAAAGATCTTCTCCATTTAAAAATTAAATATTTTAATGTATGTGCCATTCTTATGATAATCAATTAATCTCAAACTATAACTGCAACGTAAATAATAATATAAAGAGGTTTAATTTGTTTGTTTGTAGGAAGACATATTAGGAACTAATGATCCAATTCTATTTTTATAAAACAGAAGTGAAATTTTAAATATTTGAATATAATCAATGTCTGGTATTGGTTACTCAGTTACTAAGGGTGTTATAATTATATATAAATATAAAATTACAATTTATTTCAAGTGATTGGCTATTATCAATTAAGGCTATTATTCGAAAAATAGCTTTAACAATACTTAATGTAATATCCCGTTAAATTGTAAGACTAGTCTGGTTAAAAGCAACAGGTTAACTGTTACCAGTGGACGGAATAAGATTTATAAATGTTTTATTTCACAGAGTGCAGTCGTGGGCTCCCGCGTGACATTACCGTGTCGAGTCGAACACAAAGTCGGCAGCCTGCAGTGGACCAAGGACGATTTCGGTCTTGGCACACATCGGAACCTCAGTGGCTACGAGCGATACTCCATGATCGGGAGCGACGAGGAAGGTAAGATAGACCTTATATTTATCAAATCAAAACAAATCAAATGTATTCTATTCAAGTAAACTAAACAATAAATAATTTCTGTTTCGGAAAGAACCGTTAACAAGAAACTCGCATAGTTGTTCTTTGCTAACAAACAGTTTTACAATGATATAATTCATAATTATTGTTTAATCAGCCCTGTGTTGGAACTCGAGTACAAACCCAGGCGTTTATTTTCTAAAAGTATTATTATATTAAATAACAGTGGCTTTTGGCCACTATTTTTTTTTCGACGTGTTCTCAGCTTAGACGGCCTAAAAACGATATGAGAATAGAAAATAATGAGAAAGTACAGAGATAGCGACATGTGCGAGCGAGAAAAGAATAGGGGTGACGACATTTTGATTCCTATTCTTTATTTGTACTCTATTTAAACATATATTAACAAATCTTTCTTTAAAACGGAACGGAATGACTTGACAGTTAGAAATCGTCGTGTGATTGTAATATTTTTCTTTTAAATGTAATCTCAGTTTTTATTATTTGAATAGGTTGTAAGAAATTATTGACAAAAGACTTACGTGACGAAATAATAAAAATCTCATTCGATTGAGGAAAAAATAACGCGTAATTTCAATAGACTTTTTGTCTGTGCAATGTTTAAGGCGTAGATTGTTTTCGTAGCCGTGAAATAAATAATAATAATAAAAAAAAACTACAATGACTATTACTGATATTCATTCTATAGTTTAAAATATTCGTGATTTTGTTTTACGAAATTTTATGATGTGACGTTCGTCATTTTTTTTTCAACTAATTGCAATCCACTGTTAAATATACATACATAACATAACATAAGCAGCCCGTAAATGTCCCACTGTTGGGATAAAGGCCTCCTCTCCCTTTGAGGAGAAGGTTTGGAGCATATTCCACCACGCTGCTCCAATGCGGGTTGGCGGAATACACATGTGGCTGAATTTCGTTGAAATTAGACACATGCAGGTTTCCTCACGATGTTTTCCTTCACCGCCGAGCACGAGATGAATTATAAACACAAATTAAGCACATGAAATTTCAGTGGTGCCTGCCTGGGTTTGAACCCGAAATCATCGGTTAAGATGCACGCGTTCTAACCACTGGGCCATCTCGGCTCTAAACTGCCAAATATATTATAATTTCAGCTGAGTTACAGAATCAAACACAGAAATGAAAACAGCTTAAAATACATTCGACATTACAATCATAAATAGATCTTATATAATAGTATTTAGATACCAAAATTTATTAAAACTTCAATGTGTGTAATATATCGTGTAGCTTTAAAAGCGCTTGCACTAAATTTCCAAGCGTTTCTTTATACGCTATATACAAGATCTTTCACGTTACGTAAAGTTCCCCTCGCCTTGCACGTCTAGCAAACAGTTTTTACATCCATAGCCTTCATTACGCCATGTTTATCAAGGTGGTGAAAGATAAAAACAGAACAAAACCGTAATGTAGGATGGAAATAAAATACGCATTTTCAAACGCTATTTACCTAAATATTTCTATACTAAGAATATATCGTTCCGAGTTAACGTGCACGTTTTCGTTTGTATATTCTTTTTTTAAATGATTTTCGTTTAATTGATTTGTCAATAAACGACTTGACCTATAAATTTTTAAGAGTGTTTGGTTAAACAATGCTGCATTCTTCTAACGAATGTGAATCATTGTTGATAGAAAGAGATAAATCTCTGTTTAATTACACAGCCGCTAAATATGTTTATAAACGAAAGTGTTCGTATTGACAATAACTCATAATAATACTTTGTCAAAGTAAATGGCACACTTATTAATGCATTCTCACTTATAATTAAAACAAAATTATTTACATATTTAATTAATTATAAATTTATAAAAATAAAATATCATTCCTAAATTATTTTTTGTTAAACTCGACTTTCTCATTTGAAATTAAAAAAAAAAAAATAGAGTTGTACTAAACAGATCTGCCTATACAGCATGTTCATACATCTTGTTCCAGAGTATTGAGTTCTTTAGAAATGTTTTTTTTTTTCATTGTATTTGTCTAGACGTTTCTATGTCTAAATTTCTACCTATTCTGTTCTTTCATAACTCCCCCTTTTCCCTGTTCAACAAAATGACGACACGTTTCGATGCTAAAAGATTTCCCGTCCTATACAAAAATATCAAGACTATATGAGAGAAATTACGGTTACATTTTTTATTTTAATATATCTTTAAATAGAGCTGTAATAATAATTTGTAATAAAAACAGTGATGTAGTTATTGATTTTCAACCTTATGAATATGTAAATAAGTTTCATAATGCATAATTTTCTATAAATTATATGAAGAGTTTTGTATTTTGATTACGTTCATATGAACAGGGATATATTATTAGAATATACGCAATGGGTCATTGCTCTTAGAATTTGGCTTGTGAATCTGTAGTGATTGTTTGACGCATCCAGTATTTCAAATGTTGACTCAAGGTTAAATTATTTTTGGCAGATAAACAATTTAACTGAACCACTGTTAGGAAGGTAAGGATCAATATTTATATAAAATTTTTCCTTTCATCGTTTTAAAACATTCTGTAAAAGTTTCACTGTAAATTGGTTTGGAGCTTTTCCTACCACGGTACACCAATGTGGGATACATATATTGAAGAAGCTTTTTAAAATCTCAAATGGACAACAATTGTGGTGGTGGAGTTGAAACACGTGACGTTCAGATGTTTTAACTACTACGTCATCTGCACATCGATCTTTTATAATTGTTTGAGCTTTATATATTATTATCAAATATACTTTACAGTAGCCAAAGAATATCGTATATAATTTATATATTACATCCAAATAAAAGTTTTATCGTGAGTTCCTTTATGGTAGAATAACATCCGCATCTCGGTAAGATTACTCATCAAAGGCCTCACCTGTTTGAGAGTTTGGATTGGTTCACACTTCTCAAATGCAGCCGATAAACCAACTCTAGGCCGATTTTCATCCGGAATGGGATCATAAATTTTCTTTCATTTCTTATTACTCTTGAGAAGTTAAAAGCTTAGATCACCAAGCTATTTCAATACACGTGGCACATATTCATCCGATACATGTTCTCACGATGCTTCCCCTGGCACGAGATGAATTATAAACTCAAATTAATCACGTGAAATTGATTTAAATTCGCAATATTCGATCACATTCACGCATTCTAACGACTGGGCCGTCTCGCCTCTTTTCATTTGCATTGATATAATATATGTGTACTGTACTTTATTAAATGTAAAATCACAAGTACGGAATGTTGATTTTACTGTACACAGCTGACGTAAAACAGCCATTTTTTATTTAAGTGGGTAAGGAAGTGACTTGTTCCCTTATTTCGTCCCATTTGTCATTTAAATATTAAGTTTATGTTGAATGTCATTATTGTTCTTGAACAATAAAGCCTGTAAATTTCCCACTGCTGGGCTAAGGCCTCCTCTCCCTTTGCGGAAAAGTTTTGGAGTATATTCCACCACAATGCTCCAGTGCGGGTTGATGGATGTGGCAGACATATGTGGCAGAATTTCTTTGATATTAGACACATCCAGGTTTCCTCACGATGTTTTCCTTCACCGTCGAGCACGAGATGAATTATAAACACTAATTAATTAGCATTTAGGCTATCCATAGATGCACCACATGTAAGAGTTTTATGAAAAAAAATTTTTTGAGATTCAGTTCTAAGTATGGGGAACCCCAAAATTTATTGTTTTTTTTTCTATGTTTGTGTGAAAATCTTAATGCAGTTCACATAATACATTTTACTTACCAAGTTTCAATAGAATAGTTCCTATAGTTTCGGGCAAAGTCGCTGTGACATACGGACGGACAGACAGACAGACATGACAAATCTATAAGGGTTCCGTTTTTGCCATTTGGCTACGAAACCCTAAAAAATGGCCAAGTGAGAGTAGGATTCACGCATAAAGGGTATCATTATCGATAAAAACGGCAAACAGTCTTTTCTGTTGTATGTGATATGTGCCTTTCTGTTTCTGTTCTGTTCTCTGTTTTTTAATATTTTTATTTTTTTTAATATCTGTGAAAATTTCATGTACCTTACTATAATGGTACATGAGATGAAACCTGGTGACGGATGGACAGACGGACAGCGTCGTCTTAGTGATAGGGTCCGTTTTACCCTTTGGGTACGGAACCCTGAAAACTATAATCTTCTTGAAACCAGAAGAAGGATATATTATTATATTACAAGCATCAGTGCTTCTTAGTTTCCTGCTTTAAATTTAGACTATTGAGACGAGCGTGAATTTCGTGATCTTGTATGAAATAAACTGCATGAAAAAACCCGATGGTTATTGACAAAGTGAAAAGTTACATTAATGAGTATCAATATAGTATATCGTTGTAAGTCGGTCAACATAGCACGAGTGAGACACGAAGTGAGTAACGATGCCCTAAAAATATAATGTGTAAACCGTGAAAAGTTTGCATTAGCGTTTCGATGGCAGATCGTATTTGTACCTTTGCATGCGAATATTAAAAATATTTATGCTGACCTACATATTAGTTAAGTGAATGGTACATTTGTTTACGTTATGTGTGTGTGATTTATAATTGATTTATTTTAATACAAGCAAAACCATCGGCAGACGTCTGTTACGTATTTCATACTAAAATCTTATCCGAAACGCGTTATATCTTCTGGTCTTAGTTTTATCTATTTTGGTTCAGCAGTTTTTTCAAAAAAAGAACGTCTTCACGTTTATTAATATAGAGTTTACGTTAACAATGCAAATGATACAACAAAAGGCAGCTAGAGCGCACAGAACATTAATGTGAAGCAACAGAAGCGAATACAAAACTAAAAATGAATACAAATGAAAAAAAAAATACTATTAAAGAAGTTTACTGTTTCTCCATTTCGCTTTTTCGTATCTATCCAATAGATAAAGTTAGGAAGGAGGTGATATTAGGTGAAATCTGTCAATGATTCGTGAATTTAGATTTAAAAAGTCTGTCTAAAAGATTATGTCCTTTCTTGGGGTTTTGGTTTTGCTCCATACCAAAATTCGGTTTAATGGTTTAATTAAAGCGTAACAGACGGAGTTACTTTCGTATTTTTAATTTAACGTTAAAAAAATCTTTATTTCACTAGACTATATCTCCGGCTATCATAAACACGTTTTGATAATATTATAGACTGGTCACGTGACCTTAATAATTCTGTCCGCTCTACACGGTAGCTAAGGTCAGACAGTCTGTGTCAAAATTAGCCTCTATTTATGATTTATAGCATATTCTAGAATATTCGAAATTTGAATTTAGGTTTTGTTTTGTATATATCAATATAAAATGTATTAGTTATTGTATATCAAGATTTCTTGCCGGTTCTTCTCGGTAGAATCTACATTCCGAACCGGTGGTAGCTTTACTTTAAATAGTTTGTTAAATGACGATTCAAAAGTGCTTGTAAAAGCCTACTTTAATAAAATATATTTTGATTTGATGTAATGTCTTATATTCTAAAATTATTAATTACTTAATACCTAATGAACATAATTAATAGTACTTGGGGATAGGGCTTTGATTAAGCTTATCTGAGTAGGTAACAACCATACATTCTACCGTAAAACATTAATACTTAAAATTGTTGTGTTACGTTGTGTTCCAGTTTAAATTCTGAGTGAGCCAGTGTAACAGGTATAATAAAGATAAAATTGTTCCTTAGATATAGTTGGTGGTGCATCGCTGATATAAGATGATATTTCTTACAAAACCAATCTCTATGGGCAATGTTGACGATTGACTTTTTGATTGGGTGGTCAATCAAAGTATATTAAGAATTTTCGGTAAATAAAAATAAAATCTGAAATTAATAAAGAGAACGGTTTGAGATATTGAAAGCGTAGCAGCACTTTTGTGTGAGAACACGCGTTACCGAAGCACAAAGTCGCACTTTTTGAAGTGGTAACTTCATATGGAAGGGTAAACCGCTTCGTTACGTAACGCGTTACGGCTCTAGTCTGTCGGTAAGCCGGTAATAATTATACTAATAATGTACATTCACAAAATTCTAATGTACATATTCAGGAATTGTAAATAAGAATAAAATATATATTATAATCAATGAAAGATTTTATTAATAACCATCATATTAATAAAGATAAAATTAAGGTAATGACCTAAGTTGCTCAAGTGAAACAATTTCAATATGAAATACTTCGACTTAGATTAGTTTAAGTTATCACTTCTGTCGAGCGTCCTGAGACGCACGTGTATTTTTTTCAGGTTATTAGACCTCGAGCACCCTAAAGTCACAATCGCAAATCTTAAATTCGTCAATTAAAATTGAAAATAGATAAAAAGTTATATAATAAAAGCAGAAAATATAAAGAAAATCTTTTTAAAAACATATCTTTTGTTGGTATAATTGAAAAGATATACCTAATTAGGTGATTGGTGCCTTTATATCTCAATAAAAGGAAGGATCCAGTCAAAAGGATCATGTTCCTTCAATAGGGTAATTATGTAGTTCTTAGTGATGTTGTTTAGCTTCATTTGATTAAAATTGGTCCTTTTTTTTCTTTATATTTATCCGGCTTCAAAATAAGAGCGAGATTTTGTTTTCGATGTGGTTTACTGTAATCAACTTAAAAGATGCTTAGTGTATTTTTTATGAGTTAAATGAAACTTAACGGTTTTAAGGACAATACAAAACTGTTTAAAGTAGATAGCAATCTTTGGAAGATTTCTGAGATATTTTTTGATTAAATAATATTTTTTGAGTAGATCATTATGATTTTAATCCTGAATAAATAATTAATGAAACTGTTTATATACAAGTTTTACAACAGTATTATATACATACAGTAGAGTACATAAAAAATCCTTACTAAAAATCAGTTGAGTTATTTTTTTTTATTGAAGTAGATTTGGAGTGTTTTGAATTTCTCTTTTCCAAAATAATTTAACTGATTTGTTACATAAATTTTATTAATAATATAAATATATGTATTTAACATTTATATCTGGTAAATAAATAAAAAGGGTTTAAAAATAAGATAAAAATTTATCTACAGAGGCGACTGCTAACAAATCGTTTGTTCACAAAGTTTTATCTTTGAAGGGTCTTTCGAAAATTTCGGACGTCTTATTATGTAATCATTAATTAACCGAAATGTTTTATAGATAATTATCTGTCTGTAGACGAATTAGTTACAGATGTAATGCTGAATTTCTTGACTCAAGTAGTCCACGAGGCACACGAGCTGTTGAAAAGTAATTTACAAGATTAAATTTAACGTAAAACTCGGTAGATCTGCGTTAGGTCGTTGGGAATGTAGATTTTGTTTTTAGAAAATATTTATTTCTCATTAAGAATTCTCTGGCAAGTCTCATCTGATTGATATTTATTTTATAACTGCGTTTATTTAAGCCAATTTTACCGAGACAAACCATGAAGTATTATTTTCCTTAAAAGAAAATACATATCAACTCTATATAGTATGTCTTGCTTGAATATCAATGAAAGCGTATTAAAAAAAAAAAACTCTTGTAGACTACTCTGTGTTAGTTTTGAATTTAATTTACATTAAACTAATCGACGTACATACGACTTATGAAGAAACTTAGTATAAGTTAACTAAACGAAATATACCAAAGGAGAATTAATTAAATATTGTACACGTAAAATAATAATTACTAACTGTAGAAACCATGATCGCGTGGAGTTCTTGCAAAAAATCCAGTGATATTTTTAATTAATATTATCTGAGCAAAGGGTTCACTCTTTGCTCATATTCCGGTACCAACTAGAGTCAGTGATATACACAATTGTATTTAAGTTAATTAAACTATTTACTGATTCACTCGCAAAATGCCCCTTCAAGTTGAAATAATTGAATTGTAATAAAATAAATTGTAATAAATATTATCTAAATTTGTATTTTTATTTTGCTGACTCTACTCTTAGTCTCACGCACACTAAGACATGTTGAACGCAAGAGCGTCACACACACATCAAATTGATTTTGATTTTTATATTATTGTTGCAGGCGATTACTCATTAGATATAAAAGATATCACGTTGGAAGATGATGGCATGTACCAATGCCAAGTTAGTTCCGGTCTTAATGGTGAGTTCAATATCTAATAATTTATAAAAAAAACTCGTATCTAATCTATATAAATAAAAAAAAAATAATCAAGAGTCTTATCTGAATCACATTTGGAAATCAGTTTTCTACTCTGACGTCCAAAATTTTTTTGGACACTTGCAAAAAAAGATGCGTCCTTTCACACTACTGAAAATTTCAAGTGGAATTTTTTATTCCATGCTAAACAAAAAAACGCAATCAAAACCGCGTCACAAAGTCATAAAATTATAATTTGATAAATTAATGTAAAACATTGATTATCAAAGCAACCGTTAATCTTAATAACTTTGATTGTGATCTCAATATATTATAGATACGATTCTATTAATGTTTCATATTTTTTTATTGCCTCAATATAATGGTTATTGGAATTTATGATTAAATTTTGTTTTTAATTAGGTGAGCCGGCTATACGATCGAGATACGCAAAAGTTACAGTGTTGGTCGCACCGGAGCCGCCGCGTATATTACAAGGAGCTTTTATCGATGCGATTGAAGATCAACCTGTTGATATTGAGTGTGTATCCGAAGGCGGAAAGCCAGCATCCGAAGTAAGTACACAATACCATGGTTCCTTTTTTGAATTAGTTGCGGGTAAAATAAACTTAGTGGACTACAGGCATTAGGTACCGGACTTGCATGTCCGCATATTTATACCATAATATTAGTGACGGCCTCATGCATCTCACTCTAATGCGAGTTGGTGGATACACACGTGGCAGAATTTCATTGAAATTATACATAATATAATATAGTTTCCTTACGATGTTTTCCAGAGCACGAGATGAATTATGAATACAAATTTAGCACATGACAATTCAATGGTGGGTTCGAATACGCAATCGTGCCATCTCGGCTCGTAATGCTATCAAAAAATTTGTATCTGATTATTTTGGATACTTTAAATAAATTTATAAAATAAAAACAAACACGTTTGATAAATAATGAACGCATACGAAATGTTTTTAATAGATTTCGAGATAAAACGAGGACATTAGGTTCATACGGCGCCTAAAGTCGATTAAAATGTAAATAATGCGTCTAAAGATTTTAATATATGGGAAAACAAAGTAATCTTGAACGATCTCTACAGTTATAATTCATGTTTTCTAGATTTTGAAGAATTTAATTCAACACTTATAATCTTGATATATTGTCTTCAAGTGGGCGGTATCGTTTTTATACCGGGAATAGATACAAATAAATATGTATTAAGTTTCTAGATCATGATATCGTTTTAGAATATTTATTTAATCTAAATATACTCGACGTATAAACAAGTGTATTCGGTTGATTAAAAATTGATTCTGAATATATTTTAAACGAAGTTATAGAGGCCATCAGCGTAATATTTTTTGTGTTGCCTGATATCTAAATCGTTGTCAATCCTTGGGCTATTCACCAACACTAGCAAAAAAGTTACACTCAATTCACATGTGGCAGAATTTCGTTGAAATTAGACATATGCAACCTTCTTACGATGTTTTCCTTCACCGCCGAGCACGAGATGAATTATGAACACAAATTAAGCACATGAAAATTCACTTGCCTGGGTGAACCCGAAATCATCGGTAAAGAGAGATTAAATCATTGGGCTATTTCAATTTACATACATAAATACGTCATGCTCAGCGTTATCATACAACGAAACAATTAATATATGTTGACTTTTATAAAATCGTTGATTGTTTTGGTATTCATGAGATACGTTAATAACTAATGTAAGATTTAATACAATTACCGAATAATGTTTAACATTTTAATCACGAAATGATTTGCAAAGGTTTGATTTGTTGATAATATTAATAAATAATATCTTTACATTGATTGTTATATAACTCATCTGTTTCAAAGCGACATCGCTCTTTGATGTGATTTTAAAATTGATCGCATCATACTTTATTTTGTTTAAACTTAAGATTTACGATTCGTTCTATACAAGATTATATGTTTTATAGAAATATGTTGGTATTTATGTTGGGGATTATTTCAATAGATAACTTGGTAGGGCTTTGTGCAAGCTTGGGTCCAATAACCAACCAACCACACGTCATATATTAATTCCACCAAACTTCACAGTTCCCGAGGGTGGTGGTGCATTGGTGAAGTAAAATTTGATTGAAATGTATAACATCGCCAATATCTATGAGGAATGATGATAATTAAACATCAGGTTGCCCATAAGAAAAATCTTCGTTGACGTTTGACCGATCATGACCATTGTTGGCTGAAAAAAGTTTGTTTTTTGTGTTTTGAGGTTTTGTAATTTTGACAATCGCCATTAAATAGCAAGGTCAGGCAGGAAAATCTTCAGAATTTGGTTATAGAATATAATAAGAAGGAATTGAGATGATAGAAAAAGAAATGGATTTTTAATCATTCAACTGAGAGCCTTCTGGGAGAAAGTTTGAATTTTTATTGTATTCCATTAATGTTTAAACGATGCTAACTTAAATCTTCTTTACAGATAACTTGGGTAGATGGAAGTCAGAATGTTATCAAGAATAATGTTGAAAGCAGAGTCGAAATGTTACCAGACGAACAAAGATATATAACTAGGTATGTATAATGCTGATTGTACTGAAGTTTCCTGACATACATTTTCCAGTCTGTATTTTGCACAACATCAACATTACTCTGATCCCAATGTAAGTAGCTAAAGCACTTGTGTTATGGAAATCAGAAGTAACGACGGTATCACAGACACCCAGACCCAAGACAACATAGAAAACTAATGAACTTTTTCTACATCGACTCGGCCGGGAATCGAACCCGGGACCTCGGAGTGGCGTACCCATGAAAACCGGTGTACACACTACTCGACCACGGAGGATTTTATTAACTACTTAATCGTTTTGGCCTTGATGGCCGATCTCATGCGGGACTAGACAAGGGCAGGATGGAGGACATAATAAGTAAACAAGAATGTGTGTAACTCTATCCAATTCGCTGTTCAACTTGGAGTTGGGTGGAAGAGAATGATGAAAATGTTTTTACATAATTTGTGCAAATAAATTAGTTGATGATGTTGATATTCAAATATATATAGATAGATAAATACTTGATTGCACTCAATTACGACAAGTTTCAATGGAAACATTGGCATCTGGTAGGACTTTGTGTAGCCTCTGCAGAGGTATCACACAATCGTCATATATTCAATATAGCAATAGAGACACAAGGGACATAACAACTTAGTTACCAAGATAGGTAGCGCAATGTTTATAGGTGATGTTAGTGCGCTACCAATTTTATAAAAAAATGAACCAATATTTGAAATAATATCAAACGAAGGTAGACTTATAGGATAGTACTATGGATATAGACAGTAATGAAACCTATCGGTGAAACCAATACTAAATCCAACGATTTTGGTAATATCATTAATTACATAGATACATTATTACAGATCGGTTTTGCGGTTGATACCTAACAAGCTACACCACAATCAGACAATAACGTGTCAAGCGCAGAACACAGCGGACAGGGCGTACAGGATGGCCACAGTACATATTGAGGTATAACTTGGATTATCGTTAATTAAAATACGTGGTACATCTTCAACAACGATCATACAGTCACTGTTCACCACCTGCTTAGAAAGAATATTCTAGAAGAACAAGCAAAAAACGCAGTTGTTACTCTGTTCAAATTATATTGTATAAAGTACATATATTGACCTGCATTTAAATCAACCAAAACAAAATAAAGGTATATTCGTGTTTTCGTGCAGAGTTATTAGGAATTCAATTGTCAGAAAAGAGTAACTAACGAGTTTCTTGTGTGGTTCTTTCTAATATAATCTACATTGCATTAGCAGCCTGTAATTTTTTCCCACTGCTGGGCTAAAGGCCTCCTCGCTCTTTGAGGAGAAGGTTTGGAGCATATTCCACCACGCTGCTCCAATGCGGGTTGGCGGAATATACATATGGCAGAATTTCGTTGAAATTAGACACGTGCAGGTTTCCTTACGATGTTTTCCTTCACCGCCGAGCACGAGATGAATTATAAACACAAATTAAGCACATGAAAATTCAATGGTGCATGCCTGGGTTTGAACCCGAAACCATCGGTTAAGATGCACGTGTTCTAACCACTGGGCTATTTTGGCTCTATAATCTACATTAATAAGGTGGATAATTTGAAGTTTAATATAGTTTGAAAAATGACCATTGAAAGATTTGTTTCAATATTTATTAGACGATATTTTTTTCTTCTAAAAATGTGTCTTATTTATATCTTCAAATTGTTAACAACTCATTCAATTTATAATAAACTAATCCATATTAATTGTCATTAAGTTTTTAATCGATCTATATTGACATGGTAATGGAAATCATTGCCATGAAACCGCTTCGAACTAGTTTTAAGTGAAACAGCGACTTTACAAGCGTTTATTTAGCTTCACCACCTTGTATGTGTGTGTAAACATTGTAATGCAATTTTAAACCAGCTACATTGATCGGTGCTAAAATTTTGCACACATGTTAATGCCCCTGACAGTAGAATTTAGTATAATAAATAAATGTTTTTTAAGAGCGATTAATAGTGTTTTTTTAAGTCTAGAGAGTTATTTCTAATCAAATATATATATATATTAAATAATAATCTGATATTTATCAAGACATTCAACTAATTGCTTTAAAGATTCAAATCTAATCTTTAAGAAAATACGCTCTCAAAGTTTCTAAGGGATTTATGATACGGTACCTTACAGTTGTTTTAAATACTTAGTCATTGATTTATAGCCAGATTTAAAAAAGGGGTCTTAGTCCTATATAATGTATATCTTGTATGTTGGATATTAATTTATCATATTTTTTTTTGTGGTTGAGTTCATTAGGCCCTAGTGGTACCGAGATCTATCTATGACCATTTCATTCGTATAACACTATTATGTTTTTTTTTATTGGAAGCGGCTCTACTATTTTTTCGTCTTAATATATTGGACGTATTTTTTAAATTTATATTAAATTTTCTGTCTTGGGTACCACCCGCTCTATATATTCTACCATAACACAATAATACTTTGTATTGTTGTGTTATGGTTTAAAGAAGAGCCAGTTTAACTGTAGGTAACAGGAAAATAGTAACTTAGTTCTTAAGGTTGTTGGCACATTAAAGATGTAAGTAATCATTATACCGCTGACTTACCGGGTAACCTATTCTCGTCCTCCTACTTCATAAGGATAAAAAATAAATTATTAAATATATGTGCTTAACAAAGTACGTAATTAGTTAAGTTAGTCTAGTTCGATGTCTACAAACAATTTTCGTTGCTTTAATGCTAATGTAATTATATTTTGTGCATCGAGCTATCGTTAGCTAATTATGTTTGTCTTAGATTTTTATAAGATTATGAAATTATTCATTAAGGACTTTTTCACACTTACAAATTTAATTAGCATTTAATTTTGTTAATGAAGACTCAAAGGTGTTTAAAATCTTACTTTAAAATATAATGAACTTAAGTAAGGCTTGGTGCCCGTTTGCAATTACATCACAAAGTCTACCGCCAAACAGAAATAGTATTGTTGTTCTCCGGTATGTAGAGTGAGTGATTGTATGATTGTACAAGCACAAGGGACATAACATCTTGGTTGCCAAGGTTGGTGGCGCATTGGCGATGAGTGACGATGGTTTGTAAAAAAAAGGCATTTCTTTACCAATTTTGTTCTTTTTAGGTAAAATACGCTCCAAAGATAAATGTTTCAATTGTATCCGGTGCTGTAAATAAGAGAATACCGGAAGGCAGTGAAGCACGGTTTCTATGTTCGGTTGACGCCAATCCTCCTGCACAGATGTACCGATGGTATCTGAACAACAACCCAATAGTTGGTGATTACGAGGAAGAGTTGGTAAGTTTGTTGCAAATATTTAAAGTATATATTCTCTGAAAATGATTTACGGTTTCTGGTATATGCGATAGGCGTTTAAATCGTTCCATGTATTTCTCGTTATACGCAATATTAAAAATAAAAAAGAATCAAACTGTTTTACTCAATACAAATGCAACGAATATAGATTTTCATGAACAAAAGGGATTTAAAAAATATCCATAGCAATCATGGTGTAGAATTATACAATAGGTGATTTTGGTTGAGTATTGAAAAAAAAACAAATCACTAACATTTTTTTTATTTCACGGTAGGTTATGCGGTATAACAAAAACCAGTGTCCATTTTAAAATCTGTTATATCTAAAATTTTCAATTTAAAGTTACCTCAGATTTTCGCGGATACTACTCAGGAAGTGTGTTTTCGAACCGATGTTTCTTGCCGGTTCATCTCGGTAGAATCTGCATTCCGAACCGGTGGTAGCTTAATATAAATAGTATAGTTTGTTAAATGACGTTTCAAAAGTGCTTGTATAATATATATTTTGATTTTGATGGTAGTTTTCAATTTGACACTTAATTGTAAGTTTTTTATACATTAAAGAGCGCCCTCTCTGTTTAATATTACGAAAGTAATGATTCTTAGTTATTTCAAATAACGAACATATATTTATTCTTATTGTAAGAAAATACTAATAGTAAAATATGAAATAAAAAAAAAAATAACCTGCTGAGTTTCTTTCGGCGGTTCTTCTCAGGTCCGTATTTATTTTCAAATCGGTGGTACATTCTTCAAGCCAGTGTAACACTTCTATATTGAATAAAATTGAACTTGACTATATTATGTTACTCGTATCTAATACATTTTAAGCTGAATACGGGAGTTTATAGAATTTGTTTGATTTAACGCGCTGATATTAGCGATTGATTCTATTGAGAAAGATTATAAGATTATGAAGATACTTGGTGGTAGGGCTTTGTGCAAGCCCCACTCATCCGATATTCTACCGCCAAATAACAGTACTCGATATTGTTGTGTTCCGGTTTGAAGGGTGAGTGAGCCAGTGTAATCACAGGTACAAGGGACATCATAAATATTATCATCTGAAAAATTCGTAACACTTGAAAATTAGTAAAAAAAATACGTATATTTTTAATTTTAAATACATTTGACGTTTATCAATTACGTTACACGTTGCTAGACCTTAATAAAGTTTCATATTAAATCCTATCGTTATTTCTGAATAAGATTAACGTTATAAAAACGTTATTTTTAAATGAAATACTTAATAATATAACTTCACGGCGTTAATAACTGTAATACAAAGTATAGCGTACTTGAAACTAACTACTGCATGAGGCGAGATAAAACTCGTTAAAATAATCACCGACTTAACGTTAATTTCACTTACTTTATTATTTACGTAATAATATGGCAAATAATTCGGGTCATGGCCAGTTGTAGTTTAAATTAAAAGTATTAAATTTTGAATTTAGAACACTTTTATTTTTGCTGTTATTTCTGGGTGAACTTTTATTCAATTGCATTTACTATTGGAGTAATGCTAGAGAGATTATAAATTAGTTTTAGATTATACTAATTGTTACCGGCGGCTTCGTTTGCGTTTTAAGGGTTAGTCGTCAGGTGTTAAGCATATAATAATAACCTATCTCCGTAAATGGGGTTCATACAAAATTACATCAAATTTGATTCAGTAGTTTGGCCGTGAGCAACAGACAGACAGAGTTACTTTCACATTTATAATCTTATATAAAATTTCTCATATGATTTACTACATAAATATAAAAGAAGTTTACCAAGTCGGTCCTAAGCCTTAAAAATTTAAATAATTTAATTAAAAAAAAAAAATACATTAACATTGTAATTTCTTATCTCTAATTATTATAAAATTATTTTTATATACATTTTACGTTTTGATTCACATATAAGGATGATTTTACCTTAAAATACTTTTTCTAGATAAAGTGTCGCACTACAAAAGATCTAAAACAAACGAGACTTTACCATCTTAGTGTGCATGACAGCTACGCTTGACACTCGCCAAACGTCATACGACTATACTGGTTACACTGACTACACCAGTATATGCGTCTATGCGCCTATGCGCAAGTGTGCAATATGCCTTTGGAGAAACAATACATTAAAAAGTAAATACATTCTCTGATGCTTTTAATATTACAAACATTCTTATATATATTTATATATACATAGATTAATATAGCTGTATATATAATAGCGAAATACCACTCACTGATTCTCACAAAATCTCAGAAAGTGTAACACCAAACTTGAAATTTGGCAGGTAGGTTCCTTATAGGGTGGAGACATCAGCTAAGATTTTCCGAAATTATACCCCTAAAGGGGTAAAGCGGGGTTTGGAAGATAGTGTTTTATAAGTTTCTGCTAGTATAAATTCTTACATTTATAAGTCATTGAACTTTAAATGTTTTTGAAATAGGAAAACTTAAAAAAAATCAGTACAATTCTTTCTTGAATGCTTTTAAAATTTATAAGTGCAACCTACGAACATATAGTATATGCATGGAGCGAGATGAAACTCATGATAATAATTGCTAACTTTACGTTTATTGTACCGTGTCGGAAAATTAAACGTGTTAATATTTCGTTGAAACTCGGCCCCGGTGTTCTCGAAAAGAGCAAAATTATATTTTATGTATTAACGACTGGGGCGGTGTTTGTAATTGTACCGTGTCGTTTTAATAGCTGTTGATTTGTTAATATTAAATAAAAAAAAAATCCTGTTCCAAAAGACGTCATTGTCATTGAAATAATTTATAATTAAAAAAAATAAAATCTATAAATTTGTAGTAGTGCAAAAAGCATCATTAAAAGTAAACACGTCGACTTATTGCCTCGACTGATGACAGGAGTGGGCTGGTTCGTTTTTTGCCCAGAGGATCGGGATTGCGATTCAACGGGAACATGCTGCCAGCATTCATGCCAACATTCCGCACGGTTATGATTTATACAGTAATTATTTTTAATTCATATTTGTATATATTAAGAACTATGTTTATAAAACTATCTATCAGTTATTGATGAGATCTATAAATATGAAATAAAATCAATGAAAACTAAGAGATTCGTTAATACAAATTAATGTACAATTTTTATTATTATTATCATTATTTTTATTTATTTTTACTCATGTATAATAACATTTTTAAATATAAAATACAAATTTATAAAATATATTTAAAAATATAGAATACAGAGGCCAACCAGTGGCGGGAACAGGGTCCAAGCCACCGGTGGTCAGGGCTCCAGAGAGAGGAACTTCCTCACAATACGTGCCGTGCCGAGGAGTACTGCCTTCTGCATCAAGCCCTTGACCCAGCTGCCTAACGAGAGCCTCTTAAGGTGTTGGTCGAGGCTCTTGGCCATTAGGCCATTCGCTGAAACGACTATTGGCACAATAACTGCTGTATCCACATCCCACATGTCGACAACCTCGTGAGCTAAGTCGAGATATTTTATTTGCTTATCTTTCTCAGCCTTCACGAGATTCTCGTCATGAGGGATGGTGACGTCAACAGTTATCGTGCGGCGCTCTGAACGATCTATCACCACTATATCAGGCTTGTTGGCGACAACAGCCCTGTCAGTGATTATAGATCGGTCCCAGTACAGTGTGATACGACCATTCTCGAGAACTGGGTCGGGCACATACCTGTAGTATGGTACCTCTGATACCACAAGATCGTATCGAAGTGCAAGTTGTTGATGGATAATCTTGGCCACTTGATTATGCCTGTGCAAATACTCTCCGTTAGCAAGACGAGAACAACCGGAAATAATATGTCTAAGGGATTCGCCCGGAGTGTGACACGCCCGACATATGTCCACCGTGCCATCCCTCACAATATACTTCCGGTAATTGTTCGTCATGATAACTTCGTCCATAATTGCACAGACAAAACCTTCGGTTTCACCGAATAGGTTACCGAACCGTAGCCAAGAAACGGACGCCATAAAGTCCACATCGGGTCCATGAAGGGCCCGATAGAAGCGTCCATGTAACTCCTTGCTCTTCCATACCCCCTTGCGATTCTCAGTACTTAGTACCACGGGTTTGCGCCAGTTCTCTTTGCCTAAGGAGAGCGGAGTTAGCCCCTTGTCCATTGTAACTACATCTCGGTGCATATCCAAGTCAGTGTGGAGAAAATACTCCCTGAGTTTGTATACTTCACGGTTATGTAGGGTCTTGGCATTTAAAAAGCCTCGGCCACCACATCTCCGTGGGATATACAATCTCATCACCGAAGACCGAGGATGATGCATCCGATATGCAGTCAGCAGGACACGGACTCTCCTATCCAAGGCGTCTAGTTCTTTTTGAGTCCACTTGAGTATGCCGAAAGAGTACATCAAGACCGGCATGACCCAACCATTGAAAGCGCGAACCTTATTGCCACCCGACAAAAGACTTTTGAGCACTTTTTTCAGGCGACCAAAGAAACGCTCCTGCAGTGATTGTTTCATGTCGGTCACATTGATGCCTAACGCTTCCGACACACCCAAGTATTTGTATGATTCGTTTGCGGACAGTGATCTAAAGTTTATGGAATCTGAAAGTTGTAATCCGTCAGATTCCATAATCTCTCCTCGCTCTACATGCATAACCGCGCACTTGTCAACTCCAAATTCCATTCTAATAGAATTACTAAAAGTTTCTGTTACCTTTAGTAACTCCATTAATTGTGAACCTGAAGGTGCAAAGAGCTTTAAGTCATCCATGTAAAGTAGGTGGGATATTACTTTACCTCCTCTCCGCAAACGATAGCCTAACCTTGAACCCTCCAACAGAGTACTTAGAGGGTTCAAGGCTAAACAAAACCACAATGGACTCAAACTATCGCCCTGAAATATTCCCCGCTCAATCCTTATCGGTTCGTCATTACCATGAATCGTTCGACATCCTGGATAGCGAAGGACTGTCCGCCATTGCCCCATACATGATCTCAAGAAACTGCATAGAGTTGTATCTAATTTATACAACTCCAGCACCCTCAAGAGCCATGTATGCGGCACGGAATCATAGGCCTTCTTGTAATCTATCCAGCATGTCGACAGACTCTTTCGAAAACGACGGACCTGTTGGCTAATGATCATATCAATGAGGAGTAGCTCCTTAGTGCCTTGTGATCCACCCCTACATCCATTCTGAGAGACAGACAAAATACTATTATTCTGTATGTGACTATTAATCTTATCTCTCAGAATGGAGGTAAGAAGTTTATAGACCGTCGGTAAACAAGTAATCGGTCTATAGTTTTTAGGATCCGTTGCACTACCTGACTTATGGAGCAGGTGGGTGACTCCGGTGGTAAGAAACTGTGGTAGCGACCCAGACTCTAGAGCTGACTGGAACTGAGATGCCAAGCATTCATGCGAGCTGCGCAGCCATTTTAGCCAAAAGCTATGCAGCCCGTCCGGTCCCGGAGACTTCCAGTTGGGAACGGACCGAACTGCAGCGGCTACATCTTCAGAAGCGATGGAAATTTCTCCCATCGCTTCCAAAGGCTCGCATGCTTGCCTGACCTCCCGCATCCAGTCACCTTCAATGTGGTCGACGGGCACCGACCAGATGTTGCGCCAAAATGTACTCGTGGCGTCATCATTTGGGCGACACCCATCGCTCACACCCTGGTCGAGTCGCTCCCACGTTCTGTACACCCACCTTTGATCGTTCTGGAACATGCGATTCAAGTAATAACGGTCCACTCGCCGCCTGTACCGACGGATGCGGCTCGCCCATGCATAAACTTTTTGTTTTAGGAAGTCAATACGCTCCACGACATGGGACGGATATTCTTGCGGAATGATATCAGTCCCCAAGAAGGCCCGCCCCACGTAACGCATTACACGTGGACGCGTATTCCCCTCCTTAAAACAATATAGTTTTCCAATGAGCACTCTGGTCTCATTAATACGCTTCTCAATCCTGCTCTGCCAGGCCGGTGCAGCAGCCTTTGGTCGTGTAGCTCGTTCGGTATCTTCAAATGTAACACCGGCTACACGACATGCTGCAACAGCCGCACAAAACAGAATTGAGTGCGTATCTTCGAGATTTTCACTGCTCTCAAAATAATCTGCGAGCAGTGAATCCAGAGTGCACACTAGGTCCCTATTCCGTTTAGTCATGGGCAAACGTGGCAACCGTGGCCTAAGCTCAGCGGAAGTGTTACGATACTCCCGAATCGCATCCCCCAGTGCGCTCCTCAGTTGATCACTGTACTTACTTGTTGTAATAGCCATATCACCCTCGCCTTCATCATCATGATCCGAGCCCTGTGGTGTTGCAGGAAGTGGTCCCTCAACCACAGGCTGTGACGGGGCGGAAGTGACATCGCTATTACTCATTTCTGAGCGAATCTGATCAAGCACGGTGTCACTCAGCCTGTTGTTACGCAGAATGACCCGCACCTGATCCGACAGTCGTTGAGCCGAGACGTTGATAGCCGGTTCAAGCGCCTGAAACAGAGAGAGCATCCTAACACGGTACGCCGTGAGGTTAGTTCCCCCCTCTGTAGCCCCATAGTATGCGCGCATGACATTTTCATTAATGGGTTGTGTCCATCGCATGCGCTGCACACCACCACCGAAAGCGGGGACTCCGTTCGAGGCCGGTTGGCCTCTGGCTCCCAAACCCGTCGGTGGCCGGCGTCTCCCCGCTCGACGTACAGGTGTTGGCGACATCGGCGGGGAGAAGTACTCGTCGCTCGAGCTCGACGCAATTGCAGACACTAGATTACTTCCTTGTGTGGGGTCCTGTGCCTGTGAGGCGGAGCTGAGCGGCGAGTCCGGAGATGGATTGTTGTGCGCTCGTTGTCTGGCTCTTGTCAACATGTTCTTCGATTTTAAACATTATTTTTGTTATGACACTGTCACTTTAATTTTTGTTAGAATCCACATTATTGTTGATATATATTCATTCATGTTTGTATATAGGTATGTATATTTTATTATGATTGGTCTTAAAATATCTGTTTTACACTTTTTCAGTTTTAAAATTATTATTATCATAATTATTAAAGAGCAAATAAATATAGTATACGCCTTACGCACACATACGGGAGAAGAGTGTGTGTGAGAAAGTCGTAACGGCATAAGAGAGCGTCAAACCATTTTCCATCACGGGATACGAATCGGTCTCACCCCTGAGACGCGCCAATAGACATATCCCACAAAGTAATTTAAAAAATACAAGAAATATCTCATAAATGATAACTTATTTTTATAAAAGACACATAAATAAGGAATAGGATATAAATATATGTAACACTATGATCTAATACTATATCGAATTATATACGAATCTCTTGATGATCGGATTTTTTCAGTCAGTATGTTGATATGAAACTAATATTTTAAGTAAAGGTTGAATTTATAACGCAAGGATTCTGCAAAAAGTGATTTTTATTAAAAATAACTTAAACGGAGCTCTTGAGAGGGATAACTCCGTGCGAAGTCGGGTCTATATATTTATAAGGTCAGTATAAAAAAACTGCTTACAAATGAAACCAAAATAACGAATATCCGCCTTTATATATATAGTACATGTATCTTGATCAGAAAAATTATTAACAAAACTATCCACACTAATATACAATTTACCAAAGTAAAAGAACATCTTAAGCGTAGCACCCGACGAGCTAACTTCCTTGTATTACCTAAAACTAGAACATCATACGGTAAAAAACAACTTTATAAAAAAAATACCTGCTCACATAAATAATGTACACTCATTTAACGCATTAAGACTAAATTGACTAAAAGTACATACATTTAAAAAAAATAATTGTAATAATAAAATAAAATAACAATAATAAGACCATGCGTTCGCAATGGGTAGCTATTAATATATTATTATTATTATTATTTAAGACGAATGTTATATTACCATATACAAATGTGTATTCTCATGTAAGCGACTTATGTATTTTTGAGAATAAATCCATCCATCTAAACATATAATTTACAATAAAGTAATATATATGTTACTCTAGACACTAGAATCCAGCGTATTTCCACTGGCTCGTACCTAAATTCAGCAAGTATATCAGTTTGGTGATAAAGTATTTGTAGACGCGCAATGCCGGAAAACTTAGTTGACGTGTTTTATTCGATCGTAGAGTTTTAAATGTTATTACATGTATTTAGTCATTATTATCTAATATTATATATACGAAAGTCGCTCTGTATGTTTGTATGTCTATTACGTTTTAACGGCTAAACCAATTAAAACAATGTCGATGAAATAAAACCCTCTAGGGGGTAAACATGGAGATATAGGTTAGTGTGTAAGTTTTATTCTGTTTTAAAGCCATGGATTCAACTAGATAATAATATGGGTGTCAGTTCCCGTGGTATACAGCTAGTAATAGACCAGGGAATTCTAAGACGTATGCGACATCATTGAGGCGTTTCATATTTAACGGGTGTACTTTACCGTGCATTATAAGGCTCTGAAACCACTGATTCTTAGTTATATAACGATAAAAATGTTAATTGCTGGAACATTCCACTGTCAATTCGTTTGCTCAATGGCTTGAAAGCCTTATAACGCACACAAACAATATATTAATTTATTAATTTCCAAAAAACATAGTGTGCATGTTTTGTACCATTATTTATAAATAAAAAAATATAATATGAGAATCAAAGAAAAATATCATACATTATAATTTAAATTTAAATTCTTTGTTAATCAACCTTTGTTTTTAAACTAAGTTCCATTATTATTAACTGAATATTAATTTACTATACAATAGTATATTATTAAAAAACCGTTTCGTAGTTACTGTGTAACAGACGTTAAGGAAATAGAACAGTTGCAAAGCGTCAACGTTAATACGAAATGTGGGATTCTTGTTTGAATGAGACCCAGCATACGACGAGTCGTGTTTGATTACCGCGTATGAGGACGTTTCATAGATCTATGAAAGAAATATTAATGTTTCGTTTGAGAGTTATTATTTTTTACGTATTACGTATATACAACTATAACGGTGTGTGTATATGTGTATTATGCACATACCCGGTTTTTATTTTAAAGTCTCCATTATGGTTCTGATGTTTCGAAGAAATGGCTAAGTTATACGTCCGCACCGTGTATGACACTAATCAGTTCTGAGCATTTTCTGTACAATTATCTACTGATGTACAAACATTTACATACATTACATTAACAGTTTGTAAGGAAAACATCGTGAGGAAACCTGCATGTGTCTAATTTCAACGAAATTCTGCCACATGTGTATCCACCGACCCGCATTGTAGCAGCGTGGAGGAATATGCTCCAAACCTACTCCTCAAAAGGAGAGGAGGCTTTAGCCCAGCAGACGGAAATTTACAGACTGTTAATGTAATTTTGATTTGAACAATAAGATAAATCTCTCATCACAATCGCTGAAGCGTATAGTTTTGAAACTTTGTTTAAAATTTATTCTTACTTATGTTATGTGTATTGATGTACACCGGTTTTGTTTCAGATTTTATTCAATGTCACCCGCAAACACAATAAGGCTGTACTGAAGTGTGAAGTTAGTAATACAGCTGGGAAGAGCGAGTCTTCTCTTGCTTTGAACGTAACTTGTAAGTTTTAGTGCCTAATAAATTTACGAAGTTTTCAAAACGTTGAATATATTGAATGGATGAGCGACAAAACTCGTTTCACCGAGTTACCTTAAAACTTACCTGGTCCTTATCTTCGGTATTGTCAGGAAGTTACCCGTGAATGTAGCTCATTGTTGCGTTCCTATTTCAACTTATCAGTTTGTTCTTACTAAAAATATTTTAATTGTAATAAAAAAAAAATGAAATTTAAAAAAAGATACAATTATAATTTTTAGATCTAAAAAGTGCCATTGCCAGCTAAAAGTCTATTCTGTTAGAGAATACACTGCTCAAATACGTTTTTGGACACATTATGTGCATTTCAAAAGGTATATGATTTTGCACGTTATTTTCTTTGACCACTATACACGAGATTGATATTATGATCACTTGAATAATTATTGGTATGAACTCCCATATTATGTTAAGAACCTCGCGACCGCTTCTCTTGTTCGTGTATAATTCTTTACTATTTCATAACAAATAATTTTTAAACTTAGAATTTATATCTACTGTATGAATAAACATCAAATCATTATTATTTTAAATTATTTTATTTATATTAAATTTTGTCACTAAAAATCGTAAAAATCATTTAAGTTAATGATGTAATGTTTTCTGTTGATCTTGTGTTAAGATTGATAATTTTAATTGATAGTATAGTAAAAGTTTCATTAAAAACAGTTTTAAGGATTGTAATAAGGTTAAAATTACTCACAGTATATAAACCGAGACCAATAATTCACTAGATCCGCCATCATTCCGAACTCATCCACAAAATGTGGAGGCAGCGGTCGGCGCGAGTGTTACTTTGAGTTGTGACGTCGACGGACAACCGCAGCCTGAAATACGTTGGCTGTTCCACGAGCCGGGAAGAATAGGGGTAAGTGACTACCATGATGGCAAGATAAAATACTTGAACAATTTAGATACTCTTATCATCCAAATTCAGTACTGATTATTTAATTTTTATATTTACTCTTAAATATTGATTTGAAAGTATCATTTTCAGGTTATCGGAAATTATATATAAGTTAGTTTGTATTGATTTTTTCTTAAATCTATTTTGGTCGTTTTATTATTTTAAAAATTAAATATACTCATTGAAATACTAATGACATTAGTAATTCTATATTATATCAATTTTCACATAAAATGGAATTGTATAAAACCGTTTTCAAGCGAGACTAAGCCGCTACTTATATTACTTATTTTATGCTTCTGTTTTAGACTTCCATCCATGACGTTTTTTTTTACGCGACCGCTTTTTTTTATGGCATTTTTTGGCGGACGAGCATATGGGCCACCTGATGGTAAGTGGTCACCACCGCCCATAGACAAAGGCGCTGTAAGAAATATTAACCATTCCTTACATCACCTATGCGCCACCAACCTTGGGAACTAAGATGTTATGTCCCTTGTGCCTGTGATTCCACTGGCTCACTCACCCTTCTAACCGGAACACGACAATACAGTGTACTGTTATTTGGCGGTAGAATATCTTTGCAATGATGAAGATCGTAGTCTTCAAAACACGTAGCATTCCAGTCTAGGATAATCTATAAATACTTCACTGTAAACATAAATAAAATACAGGTAGCCTGTGTGACATTTTTACGTGAACGTTAAATACTTCCAGCAGGTCAAAGGGAAGGCACCGAACCTCAAAGTGTACGTGGACGAGCGTACAGCAGGACGATATATCTGTAAAGCAACTGTTAGTGGATATCCCGAGATTGAAAGTGAAGCCACTATATTTATTAAAGGTATTTATAATACGTAATTTTTACTTAACTTAGTAATAATTTAAATTTACTTTATTTGTAGAACATAAATTATTACCTATATTGTTTAACGATTGGAAATTAATATTTTGCTTAAAAAAGAAAAAGGTGCGTTTACAAATGTACGCATGAATAGTTTCTTCGGCGTAATTAACAATTGACTTTAATTGTTTGCAAATTATTAATAACAATTAAAAAATATATTAATATTGAAATGAAAGTAATTTATTCTTTTTCCATATCTGCTATTACGCTTACTCACAATTTATAAGTTTCATTACTTACTTAAAGTTGCAATAAACATTGTAAAATGAGATAAGGTGTGAAGTTGTCTATTGAAACTTGATTTATCGAACATTTTTTTTATATGTGACATGCAGTTATCATATTAACCCGTGCGCCCATCATTTTTATGATTATTTACTCTCATCATTTTTCCTGACGCGCCTAAAGAACTATAACTTCAATAAATTTGGAATGATAATCATTTTTTAAATCGTCTTTCACCTTGTATATTATTCTAATAGGAATCTGTTAAGATGTTAAGATATAACTATTTACTTTAATCACAATACCATTAAAAGAAAAGAACAAATCGTCGCATGATATTTTGAATTATATCTGCTATTATTAATCAATGTGCTCTTTGTGTGTGAATGTACTGTGAGAAAAATATTAAAAAACTCTAAATAAAACGCAAATCAAGATAAATGATGATTACAATAGGTTTAAGTACTTGGTGGTAGGGCTTTGTGCAAGCCCGTCTGGGTAGGTACCACCCACTCATCAGATATTCTACCGCCAAATAACAGTACACTGTATTGTTGTGTTCCGGCTAGAAGGGTGAGTGAGCCAGTGTAATCACAGGCACAAGGGACATAACATCTTAGTTCCCAAGGTTGGTGACGCATAGGTGATGTAAGGAATGGTTAATATTTCTTACAGCGCCTTTGTCTATGGGCGGTGGTGACCACTTACCATCAGGTGGCCCATATGCTCGTCCGCCAACCAATGCCATAAAAATAAAAAGTAACAATTCATATATCACACAGCAATGCAAAGTGCTAATCATTGTTAAGAAGGAATATTAATAATACTATTAAAATTTCTGATACAAATTGGTGTATAAGCGTGGGTGAGAATTCCTTTGTAAAATTATAATTATACAGGTTTTCTCGTGATATTTTCCTTTACAGTGTAGTACGTCATGAATAATGAAACTTTACCAAATCATATTCAAATTTGAACCCACGTCCATTATCGTTGATTCCCTTTTTCTATTTACAATGTCACCCAGACCTCAAAATTAAAATAATTCCAGGATACACATATCAGATAAAAATTTTCTTTCATTCTGTTCACCCAGGTGCACCCAAGATTATTTCAAACAGAACCCAAGCTGGTTCCGAAGGCGATAAGGTGACAGTCGAATGTGAAGCCCTCTCAGTACCAAGACCTGATGATATCAGGTGGTACTTTGAAGGGAAAGAAATCAGCGTTATACAGGATCCAGTAAGTTAGAGTTTTCTTTTGTTAATTATAAGAAAACTCAATAGGTGAAAACTATATCTTTTTAGTAATATTTAAGTTCGTTGACCCCTTACATCCTACCTCATAGCTTCTGACATTAGAGTATTTTAATTCGTACGCTAATTAATATTTATATAAATAAATTAAAAATTATTTCGTTTAATATTTCATGAAGTTTTGAAGTGTTCAATTTTGAAAACCATACCAATGATTGGAACGCAGCGAAACTTGAACCTCTATAAGGGTGCTTTGCCAATTAGTGTATGCATCCGGGTAACTGCAGCGTGGAAACGTTTAATATCATGCAATCTGTTCAGTCTAGAGATGTCACGATTTAAATATATATTTTTATTATTAAATTTAAATATAATTTAAGTGTGAAGTAATAATAACACATTGAATTTAATTTGATTTTTTTTTTGGGGGGGGGGAATGTTTATTGTTTTTTACTTTCAAAAGCAAATCTAGATTTTTTAAGTGATTTTTTTTTTCAATTTTGATAATCATTAATCCAATTTAGAATAAGATTTTAATTATTGCCATATCATGTGTTATTTACATATAAATTATTTTTTTGTAATATATTTTTTGTGACATAAATAGACCATTAGAAAATATAATTATTTTCAGGATTATGCTACTTTGGAAGAAACATTACCAAACGGTATTGTGAAGTCGAGTCTCGTGATCCGAGACAGCCAATCTAAACACTACGGCGTGTACAATTGTAGTGTTACTAATGAATATGGAAACGCTAATGCCGCTATTACACTCAAACCGTTGAGTAAGTTTATTTTATATTTAAATAATACTTACCTTACCTTACCTTAAATTAAAAAAAATACATGAAGTTACTCTCTTATTACTTTTATTAACAAGAATAAAAAAAACTCTTTTTTTATGTTTCCTATTATTATTTTGGTAAACAATAAAGTATCCATTTTGTAGATTTAGATGTTTGTCATAACACTTGGTGGTAGGGCTTTGTGCAAGCCTGTCTGGGTAGGTACCACCCACTCATCAGATATTCTACCGCCAAATAACAGTACTCTGTATTGTTTGTGTTCCGGTTGGGTGAGTGAGCCAATGTAATCACAGACACAAGGGACATAACATCTTACTGCCCAAGGTTGGTGGCGCATAGGTGATGTAAGGAATGGTTAATATTTCTTACAGCGCCTTTGCCTATGGGCGGTGGTGACCACTTACCATCAGGTGGGCCAAATCTCGTCCGCCAACTAATGCCATAAAAAAAAAAACGCAAACATTATTTTTTTATTATCTTGTCCGACATTTCGTCAGTGTTCTGCTATTCACTGAATATCTCGACTATATATTTCATGAATAACATACATCACAATATTTTAAAGTGTACAGGATACAATTGATTACATAATTAATAATTAAATGCAATGACGTCACTAAAATCTACTTCATTTTCAGAAACATTACCGCTGTTCATAATTCTAATAGGCGTGACGTCTGGGATTATAATATTCTCGTCCTTCGTGATACTCGTCGTAGTTTGTCACAGGAAACGAAGGAAGAATCAGAAGATAAACGAAAAACCGGACGTGACAGTCACTTCCGGTGACATGTATAAAGAGAGCGACAGGAGTTCAAACATAAGTGACTTGAAGTTACAGTTACCTCAAACCGATGAAAGTTACGACTTGGTAAGTTTCAATTATAAACATATATATATTTTTTAATTTAATGTTTGTCGATTATTGCATTGGGCAAAAACAAGTGGACTATTATACAGCCTCTTTATGAACCTCAGGATGGTAATGTTTTATGGTTATAGCCTTGATCGACATACTATAAACATTTTATCACGAAAAATAAAAGAGTTTCATGGGTCATATTACTAAATTTTACCTACCTGTTGCATTTTTTTTACAAAATTTTCTGAATATTACTTTATTTTCATATTTTCGAATAGCCTTATAAATATTTAATATAAAAATGTAATGTCTAGTTAAACATATGGCTTGGTGTTTAGTATGCAGGTGATTTAACCTGAGGAGGTCTGAACAAGTGCCACTATATTTTAAGGGCCAATTTGCTTATGCTTATAAGTATGTAGAAAAATGTTCTAGGATAATATTACAACTTTTAAAGACCTAATTGTAGAATATTTATTTACAATGAGCTTACAACTTTATAGAAGACTTGATAATCGAACATAAATCTGATACATGTTCGGCGATCTATAAGCAGTAGGTATTAGTCGCTTTCTGCCTCTGTCTCCGTGTTCGCTTCTAAAATATTCAACTGATTTTGTGGTTTTGATAAGATTCACCATTAGAAACGAATGATTAACGAGAAAAGTTCGTAATAAATTGTAAATATTTTTAACACTAAATTTTAACCTTAGCTGTTTAAACTATCCAAATTTGCATGAAAAAAAAACCGCATATTATTTTCCTGGAATTATTTTGAATAAATAAATATACCTACTTAATATTTTCATGCTAAGTAAACTTTTCATTTTCTTTATATATAGAAGTATTTACGAAATTACTTATAATTAAATGCAATAAATTTATAACTATTAAAATTCCTCGTAATATGGTTACAATGGAGTATTGAATTACACAACAAAATTAATAATGTTATCATGTCAAGTAGCGTAGAGAACATTGATTAAACGCTCTGTCTAATTTCTGTTAACGAATGACACATGTTTGAATCAAATTTTACACATACGCACATTAAGTATTGCAAATGGATTTAATTATTAAGCAGATAAAAACGACGCTTCGATCGGGTAAAATAAAAATAAAAATAAAACTAAACAAATACGGATTATCATTTACTTTTCATTCAACATATAACTTTTTCATATACGTAGTCATCATAATCTATTCTATATATATAATAAAATTGGAGTGTCTGTTTGTAATAGTAAAATAACCGTATTTTACTAAATGCATATGTATGTATACGCGGTACATATACAGAAATAACATTTTTTTTTTTATTTCTGTCTGTCTGTTTGGTCCGGCTAATCTCTGGCACGGCTGGACCGATTTTGACGGGGCTTTCACTGGCAGAAAGCTGATGTAATAAGAAGTTAGACTACAACGATAACTATTTTGTTAAATTTAAAAGCGCACGAAGTCGCGTGCTCTGCTAATTATTACTAATTTTGGCATTCATATTAACATGGCGTTCAAAAGTATTCGAAAATTTCTTGTCAAACATGGCTGCCCATTTAACTGTCATGCCATTGAATTTCAATGATTTGATATTAAAATATCTCGATTAAACGAATTTTGCTGTCCATTAAAAATCTTTATTTTATAACGATCTATAATTGTGGATAGGTTTCGATCGGGTCTACCGTAGACCTACACGAAATTATTAATATAAATTGAAATAAATTATTAATATAAATTGAAATTAATTAGTTATTAATGGTCCAAGGAGTCAGGGTCGATCCTGCGACTTTTTACATCGCTAGGCGGCCCGTAAACTATTGCGCTATTGACGCTACTCATGTAAATAAAAAATATAATTGAGTTGAGTTTCTTGCTGTTTGTTTATTTAATTCAATATTATAAAAAGACTATTCAAAATTGATTTAATGAGCTTGAATAAATAATATTTTGATTTTATGATCAGATTTGATATCACGTTAAATTTCACCACTTGTTGTTAACAATAGCCTTAATAGCCTTTTTAAAAATACCCTTTATTAATCCATTAAAAACAGTCTAGTGAATATTGCTGCGTATACAGATACAGAAACATACAAAATATTTGATAAATGTGAATGACAAGGCTGTTACGGAGCTATGTACTGAGATAGCTTCGTAACAGCCTTGTCATAACATAAATATGTTAATTGTCAATTACCAGGAGTACACAAGTTCCGATCGCTCAGATACAAAGAATCCTGCTGGTCTCCCCCTCGCTGGACCGGTCCCGCTACCAAACATACGCCACGACGATCCGATGCTGCAATTTAGATACAGCAATGATTATTCAGACCCAACATACGCGGATACTTATTTTAAGGTAAGTTTCATTTAATTTCGCAGCTGGAGTTTGTCCAGGTTTACCTGGATAAGTGAGTTAAGAATATTAAAGAGTTCTTCGTCTGAAAGATGAGTGATTGTCAGAGCATTTTTTTTTAAATTATAGTAGCAATGCCCCAAATTAATTAAGATATTACTAATATTCCTATTTACCTCTCCTTTTAAGCTTATTACTTGTATCAGGAGTGGGGACGACAATAGCCCAAGGGGCCAGGATCGATCCAGCGACTTTTTACATCGCTAGGCCCGTAAATCATTGCGCTATTGACGCTTCAGAACTATTACATTGCATTAACTATTTACAGTGTGGTATATAGTTGTACATGTTGTATTGCCAGTATCAATGAATAAATATGGCGACGACTTTACGACTTACCATGACTTTAACACGTATGTGTTGTTAAACTTATTTAATTTTAATTTAATGAAAGCATTGACTCAATGTTCATGACTACAAGAAAAAAAATAAAATATATCTCATCTGTCCATTATTTCTATGGCTCCAATATAAGCTATTCGGTACATTATGTAATGCATATGTCTGCAATGACATTATCTTAATTTACTATGTCCCTTTCGTTCAGATTTCCAGTGTATGAAAAAATATTAATAAATTTATTTTATGATATTAGCTTTTTTAAATCCAATGATAATAGTATATATGCTAAATTAGTATTTTTTTCTATAATTACTAAGTCGCTCTTTGTTGTCAATAAATGCACCTTCATATTTTATTACCTTTGCTTTTCCACGTTGATGTATTAAAACAAAATAGTCTACCGTAATATAATCTATTGACGATAGACAAAAGCTTAAAGTAAGGAATTCTCGATATATTTTATTTTATTTTTATGAAAGGTAAATTACCATTATTGATCCTCTTACTTTTATTTAGAACCCAGCCGCTTACGTGTACGACTACCCACAAGGGTACGTGCCTCCCCCACACTTGAGGGTTCAATCTCCGACACTCGAAGTACCAACTAGCAGGTAAAGAAATATTATTCGTTAAATATTGAAATGAGGTTTTATATCTTAACAACTCATTTATTATAATTAATTGATTACATAAGAAAAAAATATGTATGATTGATATGCTGACCATTTAATTTACGTTTTAATATAATTTCTATATAAAGAATCACATTTAGATCTAATTAAATCAAAATATACTTTATTCAAGTAGACTTTTACAAGCACTTTTTAATCGTCATTTAACAAACTATATTAAGTGAAGCTACCACCAGTTCGGAATGTAGATTCTAATTCTAGAAGAACCGGCAAGAAACTCAGTAGTTACTCTTTTTCAACATGTAAAAATACAGTCATGTTAGTTAAATACTATTATATATGTATGTATACTATCTGGAAGACAACATTTTGTATCGAATAATATGCCTTCTTTACAAATTATTTGAATTTATGAATCGGCAAAGTTAAAAATGTCTGTCATTATTTTGCTATCACTTAATTTTTTTTATATAATTTGGGATAAGGGCATGAGGATGATGAATTTATATTGATTTAAAATGAGTTTATTCTTCCAATAGGTCCCTTCAAGGTTCATTGACGCGTAGTATAGACACGTCGTCAACGCTTCCGTTGTCAGCCGGTAACGGATCGCAGAACAATTCGTTGCAACGTACGAAAACGGACGAAACTGACGCTATTAATAATTTAGGCTTACCTGTTGGTGGCGAAGGTAAATTAATTATTTTTTTTATACTATACTAGCTGTCGCCCGTGGATTCGCTTACGTTTTAAGGGTTGTTCGTCAGTCGTTAGGGTTAAAAAATAGCATGTCTTTGCTTGAGGTTCAAGCTTGCTTCATACAAAACTTCATCAAATTCAGTTCAGGGCTTTAGCTATGAAAGTGTAACAAATTGCTTTCGCGCTTATAATATGAGTGTAGATTAATTTTATCAGATCATATTTTTATGTTGTATGTGTATATGTGTAAGCTTTAAAAATGCCTTGCTTAGATAGACAGATATACTATTATTACATTGTTTTAATATAAAAAAATATTGTTATTTTATATAAAAAAGTCATTTAAATTTCAAAATAATAAAAAGTTATTATTGTGTTAAATTCCACGAAGCGAATCGTTATATATTATAATATAGCTGAGACTTTTCCAAGGAAATATATAATTTTTTATGTTTGTCATTAGCACCACAAGTGCCCACTTACACCCAGTCTGGGGGTAAAAATCAAAGCGGGGTCGACTTAAGATACGCAGCGACGTACGGAAATCCCTACCTAAGAAATGGTACAATGAGTAAGTAACTCCTTTTTTTGTATTTTAATTTTGTATAAACTTTATTATAACTTAATTTTAAGTAAGCTCAATTTTAATTAAATTTAATTTCTAGCTATATTTTTCTGTGAAAAAAAGCACGAATACTATACTGAATTAAAATAAGATATTTATGTTACCAAAAGTTTAAGAAAATTAAAAACAGGAAATAATTTAAGCGAGCGAAAATTCTGTGGTGTTTGTCCGTATTTGAACTCGGAATCAATTAAGATTCACGTCTTCTAATCACTAGACCGCCACAGCATAATTATACTTTTATCTGTAATTGTTATAAAAAAAAACAGCACATGCAAAATGTCTTAATTTACTATAACTAGCAGAGATTTAACAAGGGTATTAAATATATATTTATTACTCGGAAGAAAATTTGGAACAATTTCTAAGAAGTATTAACATCGAAAAGTTAGATGAATACTTGCTATCAAATTATCTATGAACAGCGATAAGTTTCAAATTGCCTTTGCAAAATATATATGTACAGAGATCATAAAAAGGTTGAAAATCCTGGGAAATGAATTTCATTTATGTACAAATACCATATACCATCACTTCCAAGGTTGTAAATACACAGAGCTGCTCATCACTAATAGCTTAGGTAAGTTAATCTATATTTACCTAACTTACCTCAGGTTATTCAAACCAAGTTCATACCGCGAAGCCGGCTTCTACGCCCGCTCCGCCGCCATACTCCGCAGTGCGAAGCTCAGTCCATCTCCCAGGTTAGCACCGACTGCTTAGGTAAATTACCCTTTATAGATAGCACGGCTTGGGGTTATGTGTTTTTACGGTTCTGTTGCATGTGTAATTAGGTAAGTTTTTTTATAAATTGCATGAAATATTAAAAAAAAAGTTTTTATTAAATTAATATGAAATAGTTCTTTTACGTAGTTTGAATACTCTATACAATCGTGTATCTATTTAGATAAGTTGCTCATAGGTAATGTCATTTTCTTAACTTTAAGTTACCTTACTCACAAGTTAGTTGGTTAATTCTTAAGTATTTCAATCTTTATCTATTTTAGCGCTTTTGTTATATATTAGTTCTATCTTAAATTTATAATCTTACCTTTCCGCAGCTTCAAACTTACCTTATAGGATTTCAACTCTGATAATACTTAAAAATAACTGTAAGTTTTATTTAACACTGCATTTTCAATTGTTTTATAGCAATAAGTAGCTTGGTGTTTGAATGTCTGTATGTTTACGTATTTGCTTGTAAAATGTGAATGTTGCTATTTTTCTTAGTAGTACAGTTTAGATTATAGTTTTAGTAGAAGTTTAGTAGATTTATTTTTCTTAGTAGTATATTTTAGTTAGAAGAGGCGATCAAATTACGTCATATATGTAATCAAAATAAGATATCGAACACCATTATGTATTTTACGTGCTATTTAATGTCAAGTTTTCCTTCGCCGATATGAATTAAACAAACAAATTATGGCCATGATAATTCAGCGGTGCTTATTCGAAAAAACCGTCTCCTGATTTAAAAAAAAAATACTTTCTCTTTGAATCTCTAGCACGCATAATTAACAGCAGTTGATATCCCTTTTAATAAATTAATTCAAAGCCTTTTTCGAAAAACTAATCGATATATTTAATGTTTTACTTGGTAGTAGGGCTTTGTGCTTATCCGTACTCAACTGTATATCAGTATCAGTATTGTTGTGTTCCGGTTTGAATGGTGAGTGAGCCAGTGTAACTACAGGCTCAAGGCACATAACATCTTAGTTCCCAAAGTTGGTTGGTTGACGATAAAAGGAATGTTATTTAGATAAGTCCTCTTTTCGTAATTATATTTTGTTATCTTGCCTGGTTTAATTTGCTTGCAATAAACTTTTTTGGGTTTAAAACTAATTTCACTTACAAAAAAATGTCTGTCATTTTTATTGAGCTAGCTTTTGTTTGAATTAATTTGTTTGGTTGGAACCCATGTGAATGTTTTATTAAAAGATGTAACATGCAAAAATAACCCTTGTATCTTTAAAATATGATCTAGATTTGTGTGTTGTGAAAATCAAAGTTTTGTCCTTATTATAAATATAACTTAAATTTGATTACTCCTGTACTCTTTTTCTAGAGACAATTCAAAGAAGAAATTTTTAGAAAGGACGTAACCGAGTTCTTTGTATTAAAACAAAATTAACTCCAGAATAATATCAATAAATGTACAATAAACCTTTTTGTAGTTCCAATATGGAAAATTTATTACTCTGTGGTTAAAAAACAATGAAACAACTAGTCTCTGACGGGTAGGAATGACGATTCATTATAATAATCTCACTGAAAATAATTACGAAACGTCAAAATTTCGAATGTCGCATAATTAACGCCAACGAGTAATTTCATTCGTCGAATGAAATGACATCTTGCCGCCATGATAGATTTGTTACGATTATTATGTTAAATGTATAATTTTTTGAACAATTCAACGATAATTAAAAATAGTCTATTGGCGTGAAAAAATCAAACGAAGAGAACTATGAACGCATACATATAAAAAAATATTATTATTGACTGCTTCATCATCATTATCATCATCAGCCCACATTCGTCCACCGCTGGACATAGACCTCTCCAAATGCACGCCACTGTGGTCTTTCTTCGGCATCTTTGTTTCTTTCTTTCTTATTTTTGACTCATCAGCATCAGCAGCCTGTAAATTTTTCCCACTGCTGGTATAAAGGCCTCCTCTCCCTTTGAGGAGAAGGTTTTGAGCATATTCCACCACGCTGCTCCAATGCGGGTTGGCGGAATACACATGTGGCAGAATTTCGTTGAAATTTGACACATGCAGGTTTCCTCACGATGTTATCCTTCACCGCCGAGCACGAGATGAATTATAAACACAAATTAAGCACATGAAAATTCAGTGGTGCCTGCCTGGGTTTGAACCCGAAATCATCGGCTAAGATGCACGCGTTCTAACCACTGGGCCATCTCGGCTCTTTTATATTAATATATTATATGATATGGATATTTTTGACTACTTAGTCAATAATAATATTATTAATAATAATTTATAATATTAAAAAAGTATCTACGTAGGTACTCTTCTTTCACGTATGTTTCGCTCCATATAAAGAGTGAGTACACGATACTAATTTTAAATATTCATATGATCGTATGGCGATCAGTCCTTAGAGTCTATTCCAATCGAACAAGGAATAAAGACAGACAGATCTTAGATTAACGTATTCCATGCGAATTGCTCACAACTTATACATATGTGCACTATAATTTGATTGATATATCTTTATTTATATAAAAAAACCCATAACGAATATCTTAGACTTATCAAGCTTTCCAATGATATCGCGTCTATTCGATGTTGTTTATTTCGCTTTTGTCGTCGTGTGGTTGGAACAGACCATAGATAAATATGAATGCAGAGAATGGTTCCCTCTGCTTATAAGACATTTATGACACATCAATCTTTATAAATGTATATTTATTTAGCAACCCGTTCCGCAAGCTATAAAAATAAATCTAGACTATTTGTACATTAATAATAATTATCTTTTACAGGTAACGCACCGACGACGCTAGCCACGCATGTGTAGCGTTAACGAAGTGTAAAAATATAATAAAAATTGTATAAAAAAAAAATGGACTAATTTCTATACAACCGTGTTAAATGAAACACTTGTAATATATAACGTTCCTAAATAAATATTACGACTGAGATGTAAATACAATGTAGGTTAGGTGTATAAAGTGAAATAAGGACAGTTACACGCGAGCGACAGTAATTTTTTTTTTTTATTTAAAATATTTAACCAATTTTTTTTTTTGTAATAGCTTTCGTCGAGTTCGTTTTAATATTGATGTTATGCTTATGCATGGATCATGTACCACCGCATTTTTTTTTTTACAGTAAAAACTCTTTTGTAAAACGATTTATTTACTTTATTATATAGTATTGCTCAAAACGTTGCAATAGGTTATTTATAAGACGCTAGTGGAACAATTTAAATATAGAATTGCCAGATTTATTAAATGTCATTATTTTACTAGCGGACTGTTAGCTTTACCATAGTGAATCTATAAATATGTGTTGCTAGTAACAAATTTGTACAAACAGTTAATGTAATTGTATAGCCAAATATAAACATACTCTGTACATGTATTTACAAATTATAAAGCCTAAGCCAGACTTGCTTATTGATTGTCAATACTACCATTAGTTTGGAAGTAATATACTTTGATCCACAGAGAAATTCTGTAAGAACGTCGTAACTCGTATTAACTCACTTAACAAGCTATGTTTAAGCGCGAACCTTTAATTTAATTGTGGTTGTCAATGTCACCTTCTGATATTTCACAGTCATTTTCAGCATCTCACTTCGTATCTCACTCGTGAAATGTCGACGAACGACTTGCGGTGATACGCCATTTTAATACGTGTATCCATAAAATGATTTTAGTTAATTATCGCATATTACAGTTTGACATTTCACGCTTTTGTTTTGCGGTGAGTTTCGAGTTTCTTCTTACAGAATACCTACCTCTACTGTCGTGAGTTTCGAGTTTTTACAGAATAGCTCTTAGACGAAACGTTTTAGTTTTATTTAATTTTATATCTGTTAACACTGTACAAAATCGCATTAGACCATTTTTAATAACTAAATTCAATGTATTTGACTGAAATGAAAATGAATTTAAAATTGTCTATACATACACATTGTCGAAAATTTAAAAGATTTTTTAGAAAAAAAATATTATAAAATTTTAGATAGATAAATAATTAGCAAATGGTCACTTTAATAGAAAAAAAAAAACCTGTGATAATTTAAATAGTGACGACTTAGAAAAGCCTTTTATTGTCTTCGAGAAACTTTTTTTATTAAGATATGATTTTGAGTTTTTTTTTCTTTACATCGAATGATTTATAATCTGCGTAAGCCGCCATTTTTTTTTATTTAAAATGTATAGAAATATTTGCATGGTAGTGTTTTCGTTTGCATGCGAATATTATTTGCCATTTTTTATTGTTCTCAAAATAAATATGTAATAAAATAATTATTATTTGTTTTATTGAAAAAAAATCCCCGCAATTATTACTAAATGTCCCGGAATCATACGGGTGAAGGGTCCAAATAAACCTTTTAAAAATTTAGAAAATTCTTTTTTATAAACACATTTAATTTAATTAAATTGAAACTAATCATTAATAAAAAAGGAGAAACAGACAATATTCTTAATTTAAATAAAAAACATGTGTTTCTTAATTTGGAAGTTAAATTGATAAAACGGTTAACGTAGCCTACGTTAACCGTATATAATGCATACATCCGCAGGACTAGTCTCTCATACAACGTAAAAAATAAAATCTTATGGTCACCCTTGCCTCACAGATACTGTTATCGTCAGAAATGTAATACTTTTACCTTAATGTAACTTAGATGTTACCTTATGATATACAATTCAATATTTAGTTCTATTCACTTACGAAGGAACACCACTTCCTGTTAAATCATAGGCTAATAAAATAAACTTAACTAATATAATTCTGAGTCATCTCACGCACACTTAGACATCTCGCGGGTATTCACTCACACTGAGAATAATTCAACGTCACACTCTGCATCATTCTTACACACACTAATACACATATTAGTGTGTGTAAGAATGGATAGGATAGGAATAAGTCATAGTTTTTTTTATCAATGATTAAACAAGTTTGAAACAAAACAGAAAAAGCAAACTAAAACCCTTTAAGAAATCAACGGTTGCTAAAGTCATAAGAAATCTCTTTATCACTTCGTATATCATGTGAATATACTAACAAATGTTGCCTTAATCTGATACCAGACAGAGCCAGTAAAGCTAGAATTTATGACTATTATACAAACACCTGAAGGCGATCCGTCGTCATGATGCAGTAATTCCAATGTACGGCTTATTAAGTTGTATTTCAATTCAAATTAATACTTTTGACGATATTCTTTTATAGTATAGAATCCTAAGGGATTTCAGTCACGGCCATTCTTATGTTGGTGACTAAAATTGCAAGCAATACGGCACACGAATGTGACAATCCAATGGGAGGAAAATCTCACATTACTGGACAGAATTTGGGGATAGGACCGATGTTTTTAATAACGGCTTTCGGGTGGGGTTTTCCCCTTTAGTACGAAAAAGGATACAAAAATTTTTGTTGGCACGATCTGAGATTTGAACCTAAAAACCTTCATGTGCCAACTTAGAACCCACTAGATCTTCGAAAATACTTCGAGTGTTCATACAGATGATGAGTACACAACTACGATACGACTTTAAGGATCCTTAAAGTCGTATCGTATACAGAGTAATATAATATTTTACTATTCAACAATTATTGAACTCCATTTTTTTTTCAATCTTGTAGTTCTCGAGATCAAAACCAAAATAGTCAAAGGATTTCATTAATAAATGTTTAGTTACGACAGAGAAGAACTGACAAAAAATTCAGTAGCAGTAATTTTTTTAACAATTCAATTACGTATGAGATAATTTTGATAATTAAATTATTTTTTTCTGCATAGAAATCCACGATTACTTACTCCACGCTTTTTATGATCTAGTAATAAGTTTTTATCATCAATGATCTTTAAATTCAGATTTAAATTTATTAATAGAGGATTTTAAGTTTTTTTTTAGTAGAAACGAATATTATTCTGCAGAAAGAAGGTACTGACTTTAAGAAGTCAGAAGCTTGTTGTAATGACCTTAACTTCTCGTGTCTAGGGCTAGCATCCACTGCGATGAAACGCAAGCGGTTTTGGAGTAGCTGAAAACGCAAAACCACATATATATACACACTGCATTGATTCTGGTGAGCAGCGTGCGTTGTGGTTTTAAATAAAGCAAAATGGAAATCATACCGTATAACCATCACAATGATGTACCGAGTACAAGACAATTGAAAGTATATTTTAGCCAAATATCAGTCGCTCAGCCGATACTAATTGTAAAACTAAGTGCGGTTAACCGCTGTGTGTTACCATACTATAACTATGAGATATAAAATTGATTTCGAAACATAGAAACCATCATCGGAAACACTGAAAAAACCGCTAGTGATAGAAAACTCTATATTAGAATTTATCGACGGTTTTAAACCGCTTGCGTTTTATCGCAGTGCGTGGCAAACCTACAATGCCAATGTTTCTTGCACACAGTCTAAGATAAAATAAAAATACATCATTCACAGATCAGACAGCCTAATGATTAAGACATTAAGTTATAATACTGTTTTTCTGATTGCAATATAAATGTCGTCTCTGTAATAACGTAATGATTGTTGAAATGACAATTTTTATATTTAGTTTTCATTTGTTCGAAATGATTTCGTTAAAAAAAATTAATAAGAAACCTACATCGCAGATTGATATAAAATCGTTACGTGTATTTTATTTTATCTAAATAATTGTGTATGTTATGTAAGTCGTAAATAAAATTACATTTAATAAAATATTGTTTATTTAGATATTTATATTTATTTATGAAGTATCTGAAATGAGCCGAGATGGCCCAGTGGTTAGAACGCGTGCATTTTAACCGATGATTTCGGGTTCAAACCCAGGCAGGCACCATTGAAATTTCATGTGCTTAATTTGTGTTTATAATTCATCTCGTGCTCGGCGGTGAAGGAAAACATCGTGAGGAAACCTGCATGTGTCTAATTTCAACGAAATTCTGCCACATGTGTATTCCGCCAATCCGCATTGGAGCAGCGTGGTGGAATATGCTCCAAACCTTCTCCTCAAAGGGACAGGAGGCCTTTATCCCAGCAGAGGGACATTTACGGGCTGCTAATGCTAAAAAATCCGAATTTAGATATGGCGTAATATAGACACGTTGAGTGAAGAATGAAATAACTAAATGATGTAATTGCTGTTTTTCGGTAGGATATCTGAAGAGAATACGTTTCTATGATAAAATTCCGCAGATATTTTTAACTTTGCCGTTTCATAAATTCACATCATTTGTAAAAAATATATTGGTAAAAATGCATATTATTCGATACAAGATTATATAGATGATAAAAAAGCATCGAGCTAATACTTGTTGACTTCCAGGCAGGATGTATTACATACATATACGTATTTAACTAACATGTCTTTGTATTCTTAAATATTGAAAAAGAGTAACTACTGAGTTTCTTGCCGGTTCTTCTCTGTAAAATCTGCGTTCCGAACTTATACTCATATAGTTTATTAAATGACGATTTAAAGTGCTTGCAAATGCCCTGAATAAAGTATATTTTGATTTTGGTTTTGACGAGTAGGTGGTACCTACTCAGACAAGTTTGCGCAAAATCTTACCAACAAGTAAACATAACATGATTGATGGAGTTTAACAAATATACGTTTACATATAGATCCATTAATTAAATGTATAGACAATCCATGAATACTATTGAAGTTTTTTATTTTAGAACAATTATAATTCTAAGCTATCACACCAAGCTAATTTCACTCTAACAGCCTTGGAAATAGGAGCTAATTCTAGTTGCATTTAACCAGATAATAAGAGGACTATTTTCAATTAGCATTGTTAAGCGAAATTGAACTTTAACTCTTTAGATATAAGAGTGTTTAGTGTTTGCTTTTTTTAATAGACAATGGGAAACCAGTCAATCAACATTGCTGAGTACGAACAGATAACCGCAATAGAGTCCTGTGGTCATGGACCGCCATTTTTAAAACAGTGAAACGCTCGAGGTTAGGATGAAACATGCTGATAAATTCCAACGTTATAAAACAACCGTTTAACTTATATATTAGTGACATATGTATGTATTGAGCCGAGATGGCCCAGTGGTTAGAACGCGTGCATCTTAACCGATGATTTCGGGTTCAAACCCAGGCAGGCACCACTGATTTTTCATGTGCTTAGCTTGTGTTTTTAATTCATCTCGTGCTCGGCTGTGAAGGAAAACATCGTGAAGAAACCTGCATGTGTCTAATTTCAACGAAATTCTGCCACATGTGTATTCCGCCAACCCGCATTGGAATATGCTCCAAACCTTCTCCTCTAAGGGAGAGGAGGTCTTTAGCCCAGCAGTGGGAAATTTACAGGCTGCTAATGCTAGTGCTAAAAATGCTAATGTATGTATTTATTGCTGTTTTATTTCCCGATCAGACGTCGAAGCAGATGCTTCTATTGTAGAATAAATCTTTTTTCCAAATTTCCACTTTCAAACCTCGGTAGTTTCAGATGTGCGTGGAACTATTTTGACATCGCTTCATTGATCATTGATCTTGGTATTTTTAAATGGCTGGCTCGTATTGTTATCTCTGTCAAGAAAGTAGCAAAACACTGCCTTCTCGATACTACTTAATCTACTTAATCGGGAAGATAGCGGTGTTCCCGTGTCCCAGATAGCATGATTAGCTGCTAGAGCTGTGCTTGAAGTATCTCTGGCCTTATCGGAGGTCATCAGATTGTACGAGGATAATAGATTGTGCACTTGATTTTGTACACCATTGTGCACTAGACTACCTAACATAAGCTCCTTAATTCAGCAATCCCCGGTGAATTTGTCTAATGAGTCAAACTATCTGAACGGTTTATCAACATCATCAAAATAATACATATATTCAATTATCAGGGAGAGATGAGAAAGGGATATGTCAAGGGTATCCACTTCTTGATATAATTTTTACTCATAGTGAGCCAGAGCTCCCTGTTCTCCGTCTTAGGCATCCACTTGGATCCCGTCATCTGTACTTGTTGCTCCAACGGCTAGGCAAGTTAAGTCGCTAACTCCGGTTTGTCTCCAGATTAATTAAGTTATCCTTCAAAGACGCTCTGAGCATAGCTCTCTTAATAGCACGCTGTGTGACCTTGAGCTTGTAAACTAGAAATATGTAAACTGGTATATATTTACTGTAAAATAATTATCAACTTATCAAAAAGCATTTTTATCAGACAAGCAATCCTTAAGACAATATTTATAAAATCATAATCTATTCACTATTAATAATGTCACGTCCCTCTTATATTTTAGCGAGAGAACGATGTTTAATATTTAATAATACGATTCTAAACAAGGGATGATTTTACGTTGAAATATTTGTATATAATTAAAAAGTCAATAGCGAATATTATTGATGTGACGAGTGCTTAAATGTTATAATAATAATAATGTCAATTTCACACGTCACTAGCTGATATATGACGATCGTGTTGTGTAGAGGTATTCTGTATGAAGAAACACGAAACTCACCGCAGAACACGAGCGTGAAATTTCAAAATGTAATTACTTTGATTATAATAATTATCAAATTTATAGGATACACGTATCAAAATGGCGAACCACTGTAAGTCTGTTGTCATTATTTCACAAATGAGATGCGAAGTGAATTCTTATAGGAACACACAGCTGTGAAGTGGGTTTAGTGTTTGTTATTACAGAATAGGTTTACAGAACTTTGGATATTAAGAATATTAAATGATATTCCATATCGTCATGTCAAAATTCCTTTGACTCGCACTTATGTTTTAGGTAAAGGATATTTCTTATAAATTTGCTTAATAAATAAAATCAAGAAACATTTCTTTGAAAAAATATTCCTATACTAACACAAAATGGCCGAGGCATCAACAAATATTTGTATGAGAAGGCTCTTTTACGACTATAATTCGGTATTATTTTACTAACCTACAAATATTCTCAGAACAGCGAGTAATTTTGAATATATATACAGGTTACGTCGTGTATATATTATGTATGTCTGCTTATGTTAGTATAGAAATACTAATATTATTAAATGCGAAAGTAACTCTGTTATCTTATCACACTGAAACCGTTGAACCGATTAAATATATATATATTTTTATACCTTCTTCATGATAAATACAAACATACATGTACATACATATTCGTCACGGTGATTGGTCAAAGAGTTAAAAGACAAGTGCCGTCACGGGAATCCTGGCAGAGATATATTTTGGTTGATGAGGTTGGTTGTTTCATACTATTATATAGCGTGGCGATGCTTGACGTTGTTCCGACAACCTAACAGTCACATCGCCATTACTTTCTCAATCAGACATACCAACATTCATTTATATTGGTGGTATAGCTCTGTGTAAGGCCGTCTGGGTAGGTACCATACGCGCATCACATGTTCTACCACCAAATAGTACTATACCTTAGTATTGCTGTTTTCCGGTTTGAAGACTGAATAAGTCAGTGTAACTACAGGAACATGGGTCATAACACTTTAGTTCCCAAGGTTGGCGGCGCATTCGTGATGAAAGGAGTGGTTTGGGAAAAAAATGGCTAATATTTTTTCATTGGGCCAAATATTTGTCAAATAGGCTATCTAGTGTTAAAGTCAGTTAGTGTCATCCTATATTAAATAACTGGCGCTATGCGCTAGAGTGAGAAAGAGGAGGAGTCACTGTATGCGTAAGAGAAACGGAAGCCAGTCAGACTGTTGCCGTAACGCGTTACGTAACGAAGCGGTTTACCCTCCCAAAAGAACTTATCACTTCAAAAAGTAATACACGATACCATTTCCGAATATAATTTTTCTGTGAGTGAGTTTTGTGGGACATCAAACGTACACGCAGTGTGTCATAAAGTGTAGAAAAATATTGACGTGTCGTAAACGTAACGTCGGTGTAAAAGTAAGTACGCTACACCGTTATTAATGCTAAAGTGCTTTTGAAAATGAGACAGAAGTTTTTAATTTTGTTAATTAAATAAATTAATTGAATTAGTTGTTTCAAATTTAAAGGGAATTCTCGGAAATTCTATTTATATACTGGTTTCTCGAAGTCTGATAGTTACAAGATATCGATGCTCGAACCATTTTAAATTCAAGATAAAAACTTTTTCCCAGTAATATTCCCTATAATTAACTTACTTAGTATATTTTTATTTTAAATATTTTTTAGCTTTATCCGGACATTGGGGCAAATCTTGTTATTTACTAGTGATTCAACTAGTATTGTGTATCTTTCACCATTACCTTATGATCGTAATACATAACATAACATCACAGTAACAGCTTGTAAATTTCCCACTGTTGGGCACTTAGCCCAACAGCGGAAAATTTGTTAATGCAATGTAATGCAATGTGGTAGATTTTTGACAATCAATAAGCAAGTGCAAACACTTCTATATTGAATAAAGATTTTTGACTTTGACTTTGACTTTGACTTTGAATGTTATGATCGTAAACTCAACGTAAACTGGTGTGGGATCAAATTAAGAAGAGGGTTTATTAAAGATATACAGTGACGCTAAGTATAAAACAACATACATACATTATGTACATGTAAAGGATTAAAACATAAGTGCTGGGTTTCTGATATTCAATACCCATAAGGCGAAGATAAATACCGAAACTTTGAAATGACATCGCCCGAACCACAAATGCTTAAATCTTGTATAACTTTCTAAAATACATATTAATGGTATAGAATATAATATAACCATTTAATATATAAAGTTATATAGGGCATTGATATCATGAGTTCGACCTCTTTCATTTTTTTTCACGTTTAAACCTCGACCTCCTAACCATTCTCTCACTTCTGGGTGGGGGAGTTCTGTGGGATGCTTACACACTAAAACAACTGAGATGACTGTCGACTTGTGATGACGGTCCTTTCGTACTGTGTTCCACTCTTGCCTCCGCGGAGCTGTGATCAGAGGGCTAAGGTGATCTTCCCCTTACTTTTCACTAGTGCGTACGACAGTATAAAGCCGTCGCTCCTGCCGTCCGCTTCAGGGCTGTCTGAGGCATTGAAGAGACTATTCTAACACACCACGTGATGAATTATAAGCACAAATTAAGTAAATGACGATTTAGTAGCACTCGCACCTGCAACCTTTGGTTAAGATTTGCGTGCTATAACGACCAGGTTATAATATATATATACTATAAATGAAGCGTAAAATTTATATAGTACAAATTGTATACCGTTGTCGCCAGTTCGATTAGCCGCAAGTATTCCTTTATATCTATTAAGGCGTGACGCATAAACTTACTAATAGAACCTCCACATCTCAGCAGTAGGGCATTATAGGGCTATTTTACTATGGTGCCTTCAATTGGTACAAAACTCATATCATCTATATAGGTAATAAATTGTAATGTCCTATACAATTGTTCTGGAGGATTATTCCTAAAGGAAATTATATTCACTTGAAAGTATTGGTCGTGCCAGTAACTGTACTTATATATGCATGTAAAGTAAAATGTTTTTTTTTTTTGTTTTGTGTGCGATTGTAGGTACTGAGTTTCTAGGCGGTTATTTTCGTTAGAATCTACATTTCGAACCGGTTGTAGCTTCACTTCAAATATATTTTGATTTTGATTGTTTCCATTTAGATTTGAGAAATAAATTTTTATTTATATGTTTTTTTCTCAGAGTACTTGAGAATTGAAGTCGATTTTATTTTCTTAAAATTTCAAAGAAAATTGTTTACCTCACTGGAAGAGGATGATTGGATGAAGTACTAACTTTTTCAAAAAAGTTACGTTTGCCCAGTTGTTTGCAATACACATTGCTAACTTGCTTTCTACGACATTAATTCATAACATAAACTCGTTTTGTCAGAGCTTCAACCCATGAAAAGTTAGAAATATATAATTATATAGGCTTATTTGTGCTTCGGTGAAGAATATCACTTAGAAGGGATCGGATCGATGCAGATAAAGATTAAGAAGAAGCCGTAATTAGTTCAAATTGAATTTTTTTGAAAATTTTTAATAAACCTTTTATAAATATATTACTTAAAAAATTACTAGTATAGTATGAATATTTTATAGAGTTGAAAAAAAAACAACATATTATTGTATAGAAAAGTGAACAATAAGTTCATAGCGTTTGTTCCTCTACTTATGTAAAACAACAAACGTATAAAAAAAATGTGCGTGTACATATGTATAGACGTGAAAAGTTGTACTTCTTCGGTGTCATTGAATATAGTTTTTAATTTCACGCAAATAATTAATTACACGATCTGGTCGAGGATCGTGGGAAGCCACTGGACCGGCTTTTGGTCCTTTGGGGGAGGCCTTTGTCCAACAGTGGATGCCTTTCGACTGAGGTTATGACGATGATGATGATGATGAATTAATTACACATAAATAATAATAATTTACTTATTAATAATACATTTTTTATTATTTTTATGATAAATATTATAACACTCTATCATGAAATTAAATTTTCAATAAAATAAAATAAACATTGTTGAATTAGATAAGGTGTGTCAAGAATTTCGAACGAATTGACACTTCATTGTGTAGTTTTAACGTCTCCTGTGCACGCACATCATAAAAAATCACTGTCAACATTTTTTTCTTAACGCGCCAAAAGAGGTAACTTTAAAAAAAATTAAGTAAATAGTTAAAATATTTAAATTATACATGTCTATCTATACATATAAAAAAAAATGTTTGACTGACTGATTCATCACCGCTGAACGTAAACGTTAAACTTAGGGCCATGAAATTTGGTGAGTAGAATCGTTTTATTGAGTAGACATCCACTAAGGAAGGAGTTTTGAAAACTAAGGGCGTCAAATAGGGCTTGAAAGTTTGTTTGGAAGTCCATAATTTTTTAAGTTAGAAACATGAAACTTGATTTTTGGGATACTGATTAAAAATTAGAAGATACGTTTTTAAACGTTTTTTGATGTTCTACCCTAAGGGGAATATTCACGCCAATGTGGTATACAAAGAGATAGTAAATTACGGTTAGAGAAATTTATTTCCTCAAAAGATTTACATCTAAATCACTTACAGAGAAAATTACAAAATAATTACTATAAAAATTAAGTCGAATAGGCGTACATAATAGGAGTATTACAATAACCCAATAGTATCAGTACAGTGCTAAACAATACAAGGATATTTTGTGATGTAAATGTAGGGAAGTCTACTAAATATATATATATATATATATGTAGTGCGTAAACAAAATAAGATATATGATAAGTAAGGAAGGTGACATATTAAATCTATCTGATGGTTTTAAATTGGTGGTTTTTATTGTATATATATTTTTATAGGTAATGTGTGGAATATAATGTAATAAAATATATATGTATGTAAATTAGGTAATGTTATTTTACATAAAGATCCTATCTATATAATCTATAATTAATATTGTTTTAAGTTTACTGTAGTATGGTGTTATTAGGTATTATGTTTTTTAAGTTTATATTTTAAGTTAATCTATAAATTTATTCAACATCCACGCGACCAAAGCCGCGGGACCGAATGTTTAGTTTTTCTTAAATTTGACAAGGTTCCATTAAAAACGTATATTTTTAGAAATAGCGGACAATGTCACAGGAACGGCTAGTTAGGTTAACATAATAAGACTGACCACGCAATCTACGGCATGCCTTGGTCATTATTTGACGCAATACAGTGTCTATGGTGTTATGGGAGGACACGCCCTAGAACACAACAATGGACATATTAATTTGTCACACCGTAGTTAATTGTGACAGTGTTGTGTTGGAAGGAACCAAAAACATTCAGGAATTATTTTTTTATGATATTATTTGAAGATGTTTACACTTCGTTTTTAGATCTCTACGTCCAAATTAAAAATGTTGAAATAATAATACAATATATAACATACATACATTAACAGCCTGTAAATTTCCCACTGCTGGGCTAAGGCCTCCGCTCTCTTTGATAAGAAGGTTTGGAGCATATTGCACCACGCTCCTCCAATGCCGGTTGGTGGATACATATGTGGCAGAATTTCGTTGAATTTAGACACATGCTGGTTTCCTTACGATATTTTCCTTCACCGCCGAGCACGAGATGAATTATAAACATAAATTAAGCACATGAAAATTCAGTGGTGCCTGCCTGGGTTTGAACCCGAAATCATTGGTTAAGATGCACGCGTTCTAACCACTGGGCCATCTCGGCTCTTCTTATAATAATAAAAACTATTTTTTCTTAAACGTTCCAAAGATCTCAAATATCGATCTCATACCTTATAAGTAACATATTATATTTAAATAATAAATGGCCCAGTGGTTAGAAAGCGTGCATCTTGACCGATGATTTCGGGTTCAAACCCAGGCAGGCACCACTGAAATTTCATGTGCTTAATTTGTGTTTATAATTCATCTCGTGCTCGGCGGTGAAGGAAAACATCGTGAGGAAACCTGCATGTGTCTAATTTCAACGAAATTCTGCCACATGTGTATTCCGCCAACCCGCATTGGAGCAGCGTGGTGGAATATGCTCCAAACCTTCTCCTCAAAGGGAGAGAAGGCCTTTATCCCAGCAATGGGACATTTACGGGCTGCTAATATTTTTTCCATTTTTTAATTTTCTTATTTACTTTTATACTCCTCAGTACAGTACTTTAGTATTTAGTTATTAAAATTTGATTTTATATATTTATAATTCATATTTTTGAAGGTCAATATTTAAAAACGTATCACTTTGAATGTGACTCACATCAGTTGTTAATTTTAAGCGCTTAGTGATAAGTAGATGGTGCCACTTTTTCAATAAATTAATAAATAGATTAACTTATAAAATAATTACAGTAATTAAATCATGGATTTTAAACAGAGGTCATGAATTCTAATCGTGGAAAACACCGGACACTTTTCACTAATAATAACTTGCAGCTCAACTTTCCCGTTTAACAAACTGACAAACAGCGTAATACGATTTAACTATAAAAATAAACCGAACAACGAATGCCTTACAAATTTATTAAAAAATAAATTTAAATTAACTTCTCCGATTCTAGAGTAATTCAGAAAAATATTTTTTAATATTTTCATAACAGCATTGTTGCATGAAACGGTCCCCGTCGGTATGTTAATTGGAGTGACGCACGGACTCCATTTCCTTGTAAATTATTTATATTATGTATTTTATCCGAGAGTAAATTCATTATTTATGAAAATTTAATTTTTCAATACAATTTTATAAGTCAATTAAAAACGAATGCAAGGGGATACATCGAATGTGTTGATGTGTGTGTGTGTGTGACGACAGGAAGATATCAATACTTGATATTACTGGTTTTTCTTAAATCAAATGATTCATATTCATTTATGAAACACAGAATACGGTCAATGTTATAAATCTTCACGAAATAAACTTAACAAATAGAAGCTGATTTGTATTTTTTGTTTGCTTTAACGACTCGGAACGACTAAAGTAAAGATACTTTAGTTGTTCCACGCACACTAAGACGTCTAAGTAAGCACGATCATCACTCACTCATGCTTATAAATAATTTTACTTTTTATATAATAAGATCTATACAACTACAATGAAAGTAGTAAGGTTCACAAAAATCTGTTACATTTAGAACGTATAAGGCAGTGATGCTTTAACTGCATTACTAAGTAACCTAAACTCAGGTTCGACTAATTAATATAAATTTTAGTATTTAAAAAAATAGCTTTATTTAACATTCTGAAAAGTCAGTGGGATTACGTGTATGAGAGAAATATTATCTTAAACGAATTGGACAAGCAGACCACTAAAATTAATCCACATCCCACATCCCATGACCCCTTCAAGGCTATTGTCATAGTAATGGTATATGTCAACATCAAAATCATATTATATATTCAAGTAGGATCATAAAAGCACTTTTTTTATTTTATTTTTGGGACTTTTGTCCTACATAGGCATGCCAGTCCCATTGTCCCTTCTTCCTATTGTTTAAACATTATTTATTATTAATATTCATTACATAGAATTCCAGGACTATCCTAGCAGATTCTGATAAAGGATCAGATAGAATACTTTGAACGAATCGAACATCGAAAAAAATGCTTTTACATTAGTTAAAAGTAACTTTATCTGATTCTGAGTCTTGCCTCATTACATCAACAAGTGATATAAATCTTAAAAAATCCATATTTATTAAAAGTAGTTTTGAATCTTAATTTTTTTTTTTTATGTCAAAAGGTGGCAAACGAGCAGGAGGCTCACCTGATGGAAAGTGACTACCACCGCCCATGGACATCTGCAACACCGCTCTTTTCTTGAAGGTTCCCAAGTCGTATCGGTTCGGAAAAACCGCCGGCGAAAGCTGGTTCCACAGAGTGGTTGTGCGAGGCAGAAAATGTCTTAAAATGTGTTTTCCCGAGAAATACACCGGCCATGCTATTATTTCTCGGGAAAACCCGTGTGTAGCAGTGAATGTTCCTGATTTGCAACAAGTCATTGATATGCAGAAGAAACAGTGGGTGACAGAACGCAGCCTTGTGGAACACCAGCATTGACGAATTTTAAGTCAGAGCATGCACCGTCGACAACGACCTTGATGCTACGATCTGCCAAAAAACTGGTAATCCAATTGCATAATTTCCCGGGAAGCCCATAGGCAGGAAGCTTCGAAAGAAGCGCTTTGTGCCACATGCGATCGAAGGCCTTCGCTATGTCCAGACTGGTTGCTAATGCCTCCCCCTTGCTCTCAACTGCTTCTTTCTTAATTTTACAGTATTGATTGTGAAGCTATCACTGGTTCGAAAATTCGATTCATCCGAGAAGAACCGACAAGAAACACACGACTCAAGCAAAATAATAGAATGAAGCACCAATGGTTTGGACTATACGTTTGCGGAGATTTGATAGTTTAAATAAAAATATATGTCTTAACTTGGGTAAGCTGTGTTCTATGTGGATTGGTGTTTATGAGTAGAAGATTCCATGGTTTTCAGCGTATTGCGTTTGTACTTTCAGTAATAATCATTCACGAAGGTAAGAATACATAAAGATATTTTCTTATACTTACTACACTACAATGATTATTGGAGTCAACTTTTGAATTTGATTGATATATTAAAAATATGTTCTTTTTTTAAAAATAGAATGATTGTCGTATTCCATTAGACGGATTATATACAAATATTTATAAATGCATGATTAATATAAGTGATATTCGTCATTGAAACGTATATTGAAGCGTATATAATACGTGGAATTGACAGGACAAAGGTCTATATATAAAATTTAATGCAGGTGATACTGCGAAGGGCAATTACTTATATAATAATATAATATACTTAAACACTCTTTGAAACTCTGTGCACGCTCTGATGTAAGTTGTATGTGTATTGATTTAATTGATTAATTTATTTAAACACTTTTTTGACCACAGAGTAAATGGAAAAACATATGAGTGAATGCCTAAAGGTATTATCTGTCAACGTTTAAGTCAAACAGGAATCCATGAAGGCGGTAATTAATATTTAACAATACACAAAAGTGTGCATACATAGATATAAAACTTTAGAATAAGAACACGTATACATACATACACATAAATTATCTACAAAATAAATATCAATCTACAATATATTTAGTTAGAACATATAAATAATTGTGTATTATAGATGTCATGAGAACTAGAGCCTTTTTGACAATAGCTCAGGTACGAGACTTAAAAGTAAAATTATTTAATTTAAAGGTAGCTTTTTTAATGTGTTCGGATACTTTGTTCCATAATCGGTTTAGTAAGTTTTTTAAGTAAGGTATTATTAAAAAAAAAAACTTCCCATTCATCAGTATTGATATCCAAAGAGCCGAGATGGCCCAGTGGTTAGTACGCGTGCATCTTAACCGGTGATTGCGGGTTCAAACCCAGGCAAGCACCACTGAATTTTCATGTGCTTAATTTGTGTTTTTAATTCATCTCTTGCTCGGCGGTGAAGGTAAACACCGCGAGGAAACCTGCATGTGTCTAATTTCAACGAAATTCTGCCACATGTGTATCCACCAACCCGCATTGGAGCAGCGTGGTGGAATATGCTCAAATCTTCTCCTCAATAAGGAGAGGAGGCTTTAGCCCAGCAGTGGAAAATTTAGGGGCTATTAATGTAAAATAATAGTATCCAAAGATTCTAGACCAGACGGCCTTTCAGAAATTAAATCTACATTATCTTGTCTATAAATTCGTATAAGATTTTTAATTATCAATTACATCCTTTATTTTAATATAATTTTGTAAACGGTAATGTATAATTGGTATTAGGTACATTTACATACAGGAACATAGACATTAAGATATATTGTATGACGATATTAACCTATACAGGCTGTTGAGAGTTTTATTGATTAAACACAAACATATATATTTAGCTGTGTACATATTATATTAAAAAAGTTGAACCATGCGATTTCATCGTATTTATTTTATAATTAACGTTGTTATTTTAATTAACAGTATGCGGACAAGCATATGGGCCAACCGATGGCCACCACCGCCCATAGACAATAGCGTTGTAAGAAATATTAACCATTCCTTACATCACCAATGCGCCACCAACCTTGGGAACCAAGATGTTACGTCCCTTGTGTCTGTAGTTACACTGGCTCACGCAATCTTCAAATCGGAACTCAACAATACTGAGTACTACTGTTTGGCGGTAGAATATCTGATGAGTGGGTTGTACCTACCCAGATGGGCTTGCACAAAGCCTTGCCTCCAAGTAAGTATGAAAATGTTATACGAAACACTATATTAGTATTTATTTTTTAAAGATTTTTATTTACTAAACTTATAATGAGACAAATTTGTATACAGAGTTAATTACATCGTACAACAAATCTCTCTAAACCCAAGAGAATTTCGATATTATTAACATGACATATTATATCATTACAGCTATAACGCTGTACGATATAATAAGATTTAAAAATGTTTCACTTAAATAATAAATAAAGAGAAATATTGGACAACATCACATACATTACTCTGATCCCAATGTAAGTAGCTAAAGCACTTGTGTTATGGAAAATCAGAAGTAACGACAGTACCACAAACACCCAGACCCAAGACAACATAGAAAACTAATGAACTTTTTCTACATCGACTCGTAGAATCGAACACGGGATCTCGGAGTGGCGTACCCATGTACTCGACCACGGAGGTCGTCAAAATCAAATCATAAATATTTATGAACATAATAATTTAGCTTCAACTAGTAAATAGTTAGAAGGTGATATATTTGATTTTCTCTTATATTTAAGTTAGTGAAACAGAGCCGCCTGTATAAAAGTTGTCGGCAGGTAATCTTAATTTGAGGATTTGAACCTGGACTCCGTCCAACAGCCGTCGTGGCCGAGATTAATATTATAACCGTCCTAGGTTTAGTGTAGCTCTGTTATGTAAACTAAGGGCGGTCCCTAACCGAACACATTCGCCTGTTTTGTAACAGAATAGATACGAGCATTACATAATCAAAAAAATCAAAATATTATTTATACAAGTAGGCTTATAAAAGCACTTTTGGATCGTCATGTTGCAGTTTTGAATTAAATGTTACCATCGAGTAGATTCAACCGAGAAAAATCGGCAAGAAACTCAGTAGTTTATTTTCCATCATTTTTTTTTATGTTATTGTTGGTAAACGAGCAGGAGGCTCACCTGATGAAAGTGACTAACACCGCCCATGGACATCTGCAACACCGGGGGGCTTGCAGGTGTGTTGCCGGCCTACGCTCGGAGTACGCTCTTTTCTTGAAGGTTCCCAAGTCGTATCGGTTCGGTAAAACCGCCGGCGAAAGCTGGTTCCACAGAGTGGTTGTGCGAGGCAGAAAAGTCTTAAAAAACGCGCTGTTGTAGGTTTTAATTACAGAGTATGTCAGTACAATAAAATTTTTATATATCCTGCCTAGAAATCAATAAATACTAAGTTCCCACTTTTTATATTTAATACAATCTTGTGTTGAATAATATACCTTATTTTTTAAGGATTTTTTGACATGAGCTTTAAATTTATAAGTAGGCCAAGTTAAAAATAAATACGGAATCTTTTTATAGAAACGAATATCGTGGAAATATGTATGTATGTATTAACATTTCTTATAATTATTGAGTATTACATTGTGCAAATTTTAGAATCTTAATTACAAAACAAATTATTGTAAGCATGTTAGGTTATGATCAATGCAAAATGTTTTTAAAGTTATTGTCATTATTTAAATTAATATTCAATTTATTAATGAATTAACATTTTTAAGTTATTAATATTTACTAATTCCCTTAATTTTTTATTGAATTTATTTTGTTGTATGTTATTATCGTGATCAATTATATTACTGAACTTGTTAATTATAATATTTATTGCTTTTATTTTATCTAGTTAGTAGTTAATGTCTAGTATTTTAGTATTATAAAATTATTTTAGTAAAAAAATATACCTGTGTATTGTAACTCAAAACCTACCTGTTGTGGCTCTTAAATAGTCGCACACTTTGTATTAAGTATAAATATGATTTTATGTATAACATGTGTAAGTGTAGTGACTGCTGTTAGCCCTTATTTTTTTTTCTGGCATTGGTTGGCGGACGAGCATATGGGCCACCTGATGGTAAGTGGTCACCACCGCTAGACAAAGGCGCTGTAAGAAATATTAACCATTCTTTACATCACCTATGCGCCGCCAACCTTGGGTACTAAGATGTAATGTCCCTTGTGCCTGTAATTACACTGGCTCGCTCACCCTTCTAACCGGAACACAAACATGCAGAGTATTGTTATTTGGCGGTAGAATATCTGATGATTTTTATCAAAGCCCTATCACCAAGTTAATAAATAAATAAGTAAGCTGTAATGATACAATTCGTAACATTACATCAGTAAGAGAGAAGAGTTACAGCTTAAAAGCAACTCACGCTACTGTAGGAAAATCATAGTTACTTTACAAGCGAGTGCTGTCTGTGCGGGCTCCGCTGTAGTGTGCGTGGGGAGTGACGCGGATCCGCCAGTATAATACGTTCATTGTTCGTGCGCGCGCCCGCTGTCCGGACAGGTTCATACATTTCAAGTATTTGTTATGTGAGGTACGGACACACTAAGTGTGTATGAACACATACATTTATATAACTTATTTATAAAAGCATATTTGTATCGATTTCAAAATTCGAGTGTATACATAAATAAGTATAAGTAAAATTAGGTTCTCTCCAGCATTGAGTTTTCTTTGAACTGGAGTTATATTGACCATAATCTACCACACTGTTTCCATTTGGTTTGGTAGAAATAAGTAATGTATTTATTGTACACAAAATATATCTATAATGTCGGAATTGAGTCGAATGGTTAACACCGACTCTGCTAATATGCTGTTTAATATATTTTAATTGAATTTGTTTATTTGGTCATTTTTTTTTATTATTTATTATATAGTTCTATTTTAAAAAAAATATCAAACTTTAAATTAAAAAATATTCCTTGCATTTATTATTTGTTCAGAAAAGAAAAAAATTACAAAGAGGCATCTCTCGGGGATATGATTCTACAACCAAACCTGTTTCGGCATTTAAAAGTTATGGTGGAATATTAATGAACCTAGAACGCATTAGACTTCTTCTTGGGTACAACTGCCCATATATATTGGTAGGTACTGTAAGAAATATTAACCATTCCTTACATCGCCAATGCGCCACTAACTTTGGGTACTAAGACATAGAACTTCAACTTTATCCCTTGCGCTTGTAATAATACTGGCTCACTTATTCAAACCGGGACAAAACACGGAGTATATCTGATGAATGGGTGGTACCTCCCCAGGCGGGCTTGCTCAAAGCCCTACCACCAAGTAAAGTTAAATCGCGTAATCGTGTAAAAAGTTGCCGTGACTTCGGAAAGATCTTCATAAAACGGCTTGAGAAAACGTCATACTGCTTGACGTCACGGCGTACAAGCTTTACCCTCAAGGCTAATAGATATTCAAATTCCAAAACGAATTCCAGCTAAGTATGTCTTGTCTAATTTCTAAAGCCATTTATTGTGAAAAAAACTTTAAGCGTTAGATTTTAATTAGTCGCTAAATTGAAACAACTCAGTTTTATTTTGTTGTGGTTTACCAAGAATTTCTTGTCTAGACAGTTTTGATATTAAATAATTAAAACTCATAATTACGTGGCTTAATAGCGTCTATCATTCTTTATTGTTGTTGTGATAGCTTAGTTAATTAGAAGAAATCAATTAAGTTTTAAGTATTTTTATAATTAAACTTAGTATCTTTTTAAGTTATGTATATATTATAATAGAGCATAGCTCTAACGTTAAGTTTAAGCTGTAGAACAATTTTTAAGAAAAACAAATGAAGACAAATGGCATGATGCTATTTAAAGCTGCCATATTTCGTCTTTGCGGCAGCTCTATACTGCGTGTTTGTGTGTGTGCGTGGGCGCAAATACTGAACATATACGTGGCTATATATTACTATAATTATAAATTAAATATTATTTATTAAACGTGTACCCGATGGGATATCCAATAAGAATATGCACCTTGATCTTTTTTTTTTGGACATGTTAATAACTTTAAAAATGACGGATTTTTACCCCAAATTTCATTTTTAAAAACGCTGCGACAGCTATATTTTTCTTTATAAGCAGAAGCGTAAATACTGATTCTCATATTTCAAACATTGGCTAAAGGTGAACTTTGATATGATATGAACTTTCATCCCCTATTTACATCCTCTTGAGTGAGGATTTTCTAAAAAATATTTTCTTAGCTTTCTTTTAGAATTTTTCATACAAACTTTTATCTTAAGTTACATTCTTAGGTGACATATTTATAAAAAAAAAAATACCATCTTCAACTCATAAAGATTAAATACCGATTTAAATATTTCTAATATCAGAAATGACGACTTTTCAACATTTCATCACCTTTCTAACAGAAGATTACATTTAGACGATGAACTACAAAAAAAAAATCCTTTAGTGCTCAACTACATTCGATAAGAATTTCCAGCGTGAAATTTCATCCTGTTAGACAAACCGGCTTAGTTTGTAGGAAGTACCATTATTTTGAAATTTTATTTAGCTTTTTAATAAAATAATTTCGTTAAAATTAAATTAAACGTTTTTACTATGTAACCTAAAATTTGTTATTGTTTAAGTTACAAGCTATATTATATGTAAATACGTTATAAAACAACTTTTATACGTAACTATACAAATTCAAACAGACGTGCACTTTACAACAGCATTCTCATAACGCACACAACAACAAAGAATACAGTCACAATAAAACTTAAACGCACACAAACGAAGTTTTACAGTGCACAGATAATATAAAATCTAGAATAAACATAAAGCCGCTTCCACAAAGCGCAACTGAAAACATACAATGCATCAATCGTTCATAATCCACACAAAGGGGACAAACAAGTATTAGTTCCACTGCAGAGAGTTGGACGTGAAAAATCGCCGGCAAGTGCTACATTTTTCACCTTTCATACTGAGACTTCGCGCAACGGAACCTTGATATACAAACACTGGATATCTCATACACTAACAATATATGTATTGTATTTAAATAAATTATAATCGTGTTCTAGAATAGTCAATTTTATAAATTAAAATTATTATATATTAATTAAAATTCGTTATTTAAACGTAATTAATTTTAATGTAATTTAACAACAATTATTTTTAATCTGTATTATGTTTAAATTTCAAAATGGCTTCCAATCGGTTAACCATATTTAACTATGACATATATCCGGTTAATTAGAGACAAAAAAGTAGTTGCGCACAGTGCAAATTTAGGCAAACCTAACGTCAGCAACAGTTAGATTTTTCTCTCACACCCAAAACATGAACGCTTACAATGGGTGTAATTGTCACTATAGCTCTTCCAAATCGTTCTCTATATCCACGTTGCGTATCGTGATTTATGAAACTAACGCCCGAAACATTTCAATTAGAAAACGGACGAGTGAGTCAATATTGTATTGATTTATTTCGCTTTCGCTTATCGGCTAATAACTCCGATTATTCATGGATCTTGAAACTCCATTAGGATATTTTGGCTCTAAGAAATGTTCCCTTGGACGGAAGAAATATGAAAGAAAACTGAAATAGTAAATTCGAAATATATTCATGATTAATGTTGTTTGTAGATTTCTTGTCGTGAATACGTGAGGAATTCATGCTAGACACGTTTCCTTGTGACGTGAAATGGTTTTAAGTGAGATTCGTATTGATGATGATGGAGACCTCTAGATCGATTTCGGACATTGTGGCCAATCTTAATGAAAACTAGCTAGCAAGGACATAATATAGATTAGTTTTAGAATTACAAATATGTTACCATAAAAATCTATATTAAAACAAATCTATAATATATAGAATATTATAGTCCTATTAAGCTTCATCAAAAGTATAACACCTCGCCTTATTGCCTCTACTGGTGACAGGGGGGCCACTTCGGTTTTAGCCCAGAGGATCGGAATTGCGATTCAACGGAGAAATGCTGCTAGCATTCTTGCCACCATTCCACGCAGTCAAGATTTATACAGTAACTATTTTTAATTCATATTTGTATTTATTTAAGCTCTTAATGTTATCAATTAAATACAGGTCAATTCAATGGTACTAAGCACAGTAACCTTAGTACAGGAACCCACATAAATCGTAAGAAGTAGGAAGTCACTGGAAAAACGTCAATAGCTTACATTAATTCGTTAAGGGGAAATGTAGGACTCTCCGATGCTGAGTGCACAGGAATACCCACTAAAAAAACCAGCAGTACTTAGTCCGTCTCTTTCGCAGACTTCATAGCAGCAGCCAGCAGCTAGTTCTAGTTATATAATTATTAACACAAATCACTCTTTATTCAATTTTTTTCTTGGTGGTAGGACTATGTGCGAGCCCATATGGGCAGGTATCACCCATTCATCGCAAATTCTACCGCTATTGTAATATTGTTGTCTTCCGGTTAGAAGTGTTAGTGAGCCATCATACCTACAAGAACAAGGGACATAACGTCTCAGTTCCCAAGGTTGGTGGCCTATTGGCAGTGGTGATCACTTACCATTAGGTGGCCCAAATGATCATTCGCCTACCAAAAATAAAACTTGTATTTCAAACAATTGACGCTGTTCATTTCCTAAAAATATTATGTTACGTTATTTGGAAGATAAAACTTATTTTTATATATAATTCAATAATCCTATGACGTCTATGTTAAAGGTTAAATTGTACCCTTTATAAGAAACCGTATCACGTTTTCAAATACGAAAGGTTTCTTTGACGTAAATAATATATAAATAGACAAATTATGTAGTTGTTACCTAATAATGTTTCGATTTACTTTTTATTTAAGATTATAGTCTATTTATAAGCGAAATATTCCTTTTTTGTGATATATATATATAGACAGGCTGACGAACATATGGACCACTTGATGGTAAATGGTCAGTAGCATGGACAGCACTGTTAGAAATATCAACCATTCCTTACATCTCCAATGCGCCACCAACCTTGAGACCTAAGATGATATGTCCCTTGTGTCTGTAATTACACTGGCTTACTCACCCTTCAAACCGGAACACAACAATGCTGAGTATTACTGTTTGAGGCGATGGAATATCTGATGAGTGGGTGGTACCTACCTAGACGGGCTTGCACAAAGCCCTACCACCAAGTAAAAAAGTATTATAATTGTGATTAATGATTATACAAAATAACAGAGCCTAGCAGTTCAGGGGAGAAGTTCTGGATACAAATGTCAGAGGACGGACGTTGGAACGGCGTATTTTCATTAAATTACTGTAGCATTATTTCTTTACTTTAATTCCTTTTCTTTACATTTGTTATTTCATGTTTAATCTATTGACAAAATGTGTTTAAATCGTATTAACCTAACGTTATTTTTAAGTTTACAATTTGTGACTATTTTATTATTATTTGTAACTGACGTTGAAAATTTTTGGCGCTGACTCAGTCACCCTTAAATCAGGAATACAACAATAAGTATCCCTTATTAGCAATAGAATATATGACGAGAGGGTGTTAACTACTTAAGTTTGCACAAAGCCATGTTCATGTTAATATTTTTTCTTATTTCTATGTAAAAAGTTTTAACTTATATTATTCAAAATGGTATAAGAGTATACCGCGAACGTAGAAGATATTTTCGTAATAAGAGACGAAAACAAAATTTTCACATCAAAGAGAGGTTCTTGTTAGCGGGCTTAAATTTCAGACGAGGCAGAAGTTTTCTGACAATTTCGACTACTACGTACGTGTGTATCGTTTGTTTGTTCTGGTTTAACTGTTTAACCAATCAAGAGATTTGGAAGTCATACTGGAAAGTATCTGATGGTATTTTTTGAAGATTGTTACAATAAATCATTGTTTACCTGTTTTTGCTTGTCAAATATAAACATACGTATATACTAAAAAAATGCAAGATCTCCTTCACCATCTTGAGAAGGCTTAGAGCTGATCCTATACTGCTCCAATAGATGCACAGGTACGGGCACAATTGCACAGGTTTGAGTCTACAATTCTCAGCTAATATCGAAGAGTCCTAACCACTGGGCTATATCGGCTCTATAATTTATATAATTACATTGAAACCAGAAACCACCCTTAATTTACCCCACTATACGTACCGAAATGTCTATGAATTTTTAATGGGATTTCGTAATGGGAACATCACGAAAATCGGAGACCGTTGCTATCGCGTTTAAACGAAAATTTCACAATTACACGCGACCAAAACTAATTTTCCGACACCTCCTCTATTATATCACGTATTGAAGTAAAAATAATATATTTTTATACACTGGTTTCATATGCAATAAATAATAACTTTACTTGGTGGTAGGGTTTTGTGCAAGCCCGTCTGGGTAGGTACCACCCACTCATCAGATATTCTACCGCCAAACAGCAGTACTCAGTATTGTTATGTTCCCGTTTGAAGGGTGAGTGAGCCAGTGTAACTACAGGCACAGGGGACGTAAAATCTTAGTTCCCAAGGTTGCTGGCGCATTGGTGATGTAAGGAATGGTTAATATTTCTTACAACAACATTGTCTACGGGCGATAGTGACCACTTACCAGATGGCCCATTTGCTCGTCCGCCTACCGATATCATAAAAAATTAAATAAAAATTAATATACATACGGAGATACGTTAAGTATTTACTTATCATAGGTCATTATTTAATTATTCTCTCACCAAACACCACTACATAGTATCGTTGTATTCCGGTTGAAACGGTGAGTCAGCCAGTGTAAATAGGTCTGTAGTGCACAAGGGGTATAACATCTTTGTCCCCTAAGTTGGTGGCACCATGACAGTCTAAGGGATTATATATCTTACAGTACAATGTTAATAAGCAGTGGTGATCACTTATAGTTATTTGTTACCACTACCTCTACCAATAACAAAGTTAATATTATATATGCGTATGTATGTATGTGTATTCGTGCACACAACTGTAACTATTATTGTAATTCTGACAGTGAAGAAGTCCGTTATCATCTACTAGCGATTGTTTTACTCCTAACTTGTGCTTAGATACCAAACAGCTCAGATTATAAAACAGAAGACAGATAGAGCACGTGGAACATTATAGTGAAGCAACGAAAGCGAATACAAATTTCCGGTTATATCTCTTTTTGTAATTTGATAAATTTAACTTTAAATTTTATTTCGGAGAGTTTTTCACTTCGCAGTTTATCTTTTTTATTAAGAAAATTATAACGAAAAGTTTAGTATATTGATTTTGAAAGTTTTTTTTAAATATACAGATAGACAAGTAATTGCCACTAAATAAATTAAAACATATTTCCATTGCATTTGTCAAAGTTTCTTTGGAACCTTGTTTCTTCAGAACCTCACGACGTTATTCCTAATTAAATTCAAAAGGAACGCAATCTTTAGTTTAATTTGTTTATTTACCAAATTACCATCTAGGCTTAATATGGTATTTAAATCGTTTCAAGAAAAAGTAATTAATTAACCAACATATTCCGAATGAAAAACATTTCATAAACGTAAAATTATTTAATACTCAAATTAAAAAGCAAAAATCATCGCATATATATATATATATTTTAATTCTAAAAAAATCACCAGCGTGATTAAACACACACGTTCCTGAAAGATCGTTACTTGAAACCCGGGATATTCGACCGTTTCAACATTTTTTACAAATCCATCCGCTGGCGAGTTTATTTTTATTTGCTTTTAGGGTACCGTAATTTCCCTGGTAAATATATTGCTAGTATTTTTTATTGAAATTATATATTTTAGGCGTATTGTCGTGGAAAATATAAAGTTATAATCTAAGGTACTTAGTGATGGTATCAAATTTATTCACTACTATTAAATCGATCGACTAATATAAGTGTAACATATCCTATTGGACATAACTATATGTGTTTTTTTTTACTTTGAAACATGACGAGGCATAATTATCAAGCATTACTAATCTATTATTTCGCTTAAAATAAAGACAGAGTTATTAATGCAAATGAAGAATAAAAAAGGTCCTAAGATTGTTCTTTGTGGGATTCACGGGATCACACTAACTATGAATTAGGATATCACTTTTCTGTGACGTCTTTACTTATAGAAACATTCCGCTCCTGTATCAAAATTCCATATAAATCAAAAGATTCGGATATATCGTAGAAAAAAACTGAAATATCCTGAAAAGTCTTCCTGGCTATATAGCTTAAATAGAATTAACTTGAAAACCACTAGGTTTTTTTTATTGCATAGCTTGAAGGGCTGGAGATTGGGCCACCTGATGGTAAGTGGTCACCAATTCTCATATAGCCAATGATTCATCAACCTTGGGAACTAAGATGTTATGTCCTGTAGTTACACTGGCTTGCTCACAATTCAAACCAAAACACAAAGCCCTACCACCAAGTAGTAATTTTTATAAATCTTGTGTAACTCTTAAAAAAAGGTTTTTTTTTTATAGATTTAATAAATTTAATAATACTGTGAATAATTATTTTCAAAGTGCTACTATTATTTCTATGATTAAATAATGATGTTGACAATAAATATAATAAACTACTGCAAAGAGTTGTCATTTTGAACAGAAAAATTCTATATATTATAGTGAGTGGGTTTTACTAAGGCCCTAAGGACTTGCAGTTTTAATAGTCACTAGCTAACAATATATTCTAGTTATAAAGTTTGAGGCTAGTTTTTAATAAAATATGTAGGTACTATAATAGCTCAAAGGCTCAAGGTCAAACCTGCAACTTTCCCAATTATACAAGATACATTATATTTATATTATACAAGATAAAAACATCGATTAACATCCACTAGGGAGTGTATAATAAGTAAGTTTTCATTATTAATTTAATTTAAATAAAAATTGAACACATACGAACCGTTCTAAAGGCGTGTATAGCTGTCTAAATAAAATATCCGTTTTATTAATTGTATACAGAACCAAAGCATTATAATAATTACGAACATGGCGGATATTTCGAAAACATGTGGCCTTACATCGGATAGACCAATCGGCCTGAATTAGCATTTAAAACGAACTAATGAATAAACGAATGAAAAAATATCCATAGAGAAAGATGAATAAAATTCGTAAACTTTTAACGAAGCAAAAGCTTATTTAAGCTTCTTTCAAAATAATTGGTTCTTTACCGATAGCTGTTAATACCATGATGTCTGATAAAAAAGTCTGACCAGGAACAATTACCAGTCTAGTGTATGAATCGGACGTACCTTGCATAGGGCCAGTAGAGATAAACTACCCCGTGGCTGCTAAACGTCGGAGAAGATTCCGCTAGTTTTTAGTGGGAATTGGGGGCACTGGGAGCCAGTGAGTCTAGGATTTTTACAAAAAAGAATATAATAATTATTATAATCTAATTAAAATAACATAAAACTTGGACCGTAAGCCGCTTTCAATATTTTACGAGTGAGTTACGAATTGAATAATTACTGAATAGCAACTAAAAATTTGGTATCTTTGAGCATATGTCACACGGTTATACAAGCGAAAAAGATACGAATGACGTGTAAATTCAAGAATACGGTCACCAGCAAAATTAGATGGAAAGCCACTGAGGCAGTTGGGAGTGCCAACACTCATTTGCCCTAGAATGAATTCTTCGATCTGATTCAGATGAGCAAGTTGGAATAATACCCATGCTTGCACATAAACTTTCAGTTGCCTATTTTTCGACTTATCAATACAATCTGTTATTTAATTCGTTATAAAAATCGATTCAAAAACGGAGAAACTATCGAGTAATATACAAACAAAAAAAAAAAACGTTGAATTGATAACCTCTTTCGTTTTGAAGTCAGCTTAAACATGTATTCACTTAATATAATGGAATTTTAAATAGAAGATAAAAAAGTTATGTACATGAAAATTTAATTCGCGTAAAAATTTACAATTCCTTTTTACAGTCAAAAAGAAATAAAACTTCGTAACACTTTAAAATGGAAGAAAATTCACTTTTTTAAACAAAGGTCTGGAGCCTGTTACGCTATCTCACTCTGCCCTTGAAATTAGGTCATACGCAATTTTAGGGAATCTTATCGAGATGAATTCACCTCCAAAAATATAATTCCAAGTCATTTCAGTTATGTTGTGTAATTGAAAACTTTAGGAGGTTGTCTTTGATGGCCTGTAAGAACATTATCTCATAAATATTTTCATTATCAAATCCTTTATTAAGTATAGAAGTTATACTTGCTTATTGATACTAGCTTTACGGAAAACGAAATACCTAATAAATAGGGTTTTTTGGTTTCTTATTGTTATATCGTAGTAGTTATTTAATATTATTTTTTATATTAAAAAAAAAATAGTATACATGATTATAGTACGAAAATATTTTAGTAATATCATTTTCATTAATTATCTGTATAACATAATAAATAATTTGTGATATCATTATTATTATATTTCATCACCATAAGACCCTATTATTGCATATTAGAGACCAAAGATTCATAGCGTTGTATCAACTCTGTATATTTATTTCGAATAAAATCAAAAATTCGCCTCTCTCAATTACGAATTTCTGTAAAAGTGCGCAGATGGGCAAAGAAACAGAATAATTTAATTCCCAGCCTCTGACCCGAGGGCTTGTCCGTTCAATGATTTATTAACAGGTGAAAATTAAATATAAAACTCTTTTCGAGCTGAAACTAAGACCGAGTCAGCCGTACCTAACCTTGGTAAGCGATCTGTTAACATCGAGGCTACAATCTTAAAGAAAAAAAAAAAATGAAAGTAGCTCAGGCTTAGACCAAGTATAGATAACATTTTCGTATAAAATATTCTATAATTAAATAGCTCTATAGTTAATAAGATAATATCGGGCATGCCCTGCAATGTCTCTTCAAATTTCTTTATAAGCAACTAGCTGCTGGCCCTGACTTGTATCTACTTAGACGGGCCTGAAGAAAGCCCTACTAAGTTCAGCATCTATGAGTCCAATTTCATATTATAATTCAGGTGATAGCCCATTTATTGAAAGAGTTTATAGCCTTTTTATTTAACATCACACAAATACTTAGGGGGTGTAGCTGTACTTTTCAACGCGGGTGAAACAGCATAGATTGGGTAGTAAATATGATAATGTCACACATTCTATTTATAAAAAGTTGATTCGTGTCCTTGTTTCTCACGTCGTAATTACTAATGAGGTGTATCTCCTTCCTCCTTCTTATCACTGTCCTATTTTATCACTGTCCACCTCGTAAACTGGGCTCAGTCATTACTCATAATTACCGCTAAATGGTAGACATTCTACTCGGCTTTGTTCAGCTAAAACAGCTCACGTACCAAGCGGCAGCGATAAACGCAAAAATCGCTGTTTTCCTTATCTCACTTATTCAGAAATTAATTACTTGTAAATAACTACTTTTTAGTCTGTGGTTAACACAATAACATATTCTTTTAATATAATGTACTGACGGTCCTCTTTCGATTGTCTTTCGAGCTATCATAGAGTTTTTGATAGTTTAATTCAGATCGTGATGCTGCGCAGCAATACAAAAAAAACTAAAGACAACATTACGGACAGCAAGTCTGTAGAGATACAAAAATAACATAATCAATTTATACGTATAATATAGTCTTGATATTTAGACGCGACTTTTTTTCCATAAAAGAGATACATTAAGAATGGATTTTGTGAATTATGTCAATGCTGTCATAATGTTCTACGTTGTTGCACGCTAACAAATTTAAATATGTTTTTGAAATTAGAACAAAATATTATTCTGAAAAATTACTACATTTTTTAAGTTTGTATTTGTGACTTTTAACGGTTAGGGCTAGCCACAAATAATATATTTAAAAAAAAATTACGAACAGGAACACACCTACACACGAAAGAAAGTGTATTTATATTAAGATCTTATTAATGAAAATTATTTTATCAAAAAGTGTGGTTAGCCCCTTCTGTTTGTAATTTTAGTCAAGTTTGAGTGAGTCAGTACAGACGCTAGAGTTCCGTAGTTATGCAATTTATGAAACAAAGTTATATTTGCAATCACTTTGTATGTATTTTGTTTGGACGTAACTCAAAGCCTGGGTGCACCATAATTGCTTTACGACTCGTAAGTTCCGTTAATAAGACATTTAATTAAATTAATCTCCCGTTCTTGTAAATTTGTTTCATTGTTATTGTTTATAAATTAAATATAAGGAAATATAAAGTTTGACACATATATCACAAGGGGAATTAATTTGAGAATATTAAACTGATTAGCTGTTTATTAAAGAAATTAATTCCGAGTGATATTGAAGAAAAAAATCAGAGATAAAATGTATGTCTGTATAGTTAGAAAAAAAATAGATAAAATATGTTTGAAATAAAACTAGTTTTTAACGGATTTAATCGCGTATATTAATTATTTTAACATCCCGACGTTTCGAGCACTTTGCAGTGTTCGTGGTCACGGGCAAACTGAGTATACGCGATTAAATCCGTTAAAAACTAGTTTTATTTCAATGTGTAATAATCGCGAAAATCTAAGACAACATTATAAAATATGTTAAAAATAACCCATATCTCTTAAATATGTGTCACGCTAAATAATAAACGTAAGTCAATAATAATGTACAAGAAAATTTTATTTCGGATAAAGGAACCCTAAATCCATTAGTTTTCACAGGCACAGTCTTCTCAGAACCAGGTTTGTATATTTGTAGGGACAAAGTAAATAGAGATCGATGTTTTTTTTTTAATTTGAGAATCAAAGTATAAAAAATGTCAATATAACTAATTAGTGTAATAAAGACGTATACATATACATATACCTCAAAGTATTTTTCGATTTTCAGAAAGGGTTCGCGAAAAATTGTTTGTATAAATATTTGTTTATCGTTTTTTTTTTTCTCTCCGCTTATGAATATGTCCGAAGTCGAATGAGTCAGTATTATTAAAACGCTACGTTTTGATTCCAACAGTGATTTGCTTTTAAAAATGTACTGTGATATTTTCTTTTGACATTTTTTTTTTGGGGATTCAATGAATTTTAAAAGCATTTTCTGATTAAATGCCTCGAAATATCGGTGATGTTTACAAAACATATATATATTTTTATTACTTTTATTTTTTTAAGATTTTTTAATTACTACAAAATTCCTTCATACTTTTGTTAGTGTACGTGAAGCGGGCGCTTTAATTTTTGTTATAATTTTTCCATGTAGCAATTGTTACCAGCTCAGGTACAAAAAAAGAACCAGTAATCCAGAACTGGAGAGCACCATGCTGTTACCGTCTACCACCGACAAATGTTTCGAATTCGAATTTCAAAATTTAATCGACCTTCAACTAACACCTTATCTTGGTGGAAACACCTTTTATATCATTTAACCTTTAAATACTTGAGATGAATACTTATTCTCTCTAGCCAATGATTCCGACTCTTCTCGCCATTTCTATTTCTAGACTATATCTTCACAGTCGCTAGCGACTAATTTTTGACCGACCAACCAGGTCTTGTGATTATAAAAGAATCTTATAAAATTATCGTATCTATGAAATATTGACGACCTCCGTGGTCGAGTAGTGTGTACACAGGTTTTCATGGATACGCTACTCCGAGGTCCCGGGCGTTCGATTTCCGGCCGAGTCGATGTAGAAAAACTTCATTAGTTTTCTGTTGTGTTGGTGTGGGTGTTTCTGATACCGCCGTTACTTCTGATTTTCCATAATACATGTGCTTTAGCTACTCACATTGGTATCAGAGTAATGTATGTGATATTGTCCAATATTTATTTATTTATTTATCAGTATGCCCAAAAGTGTTACTATTTCCAATATATCTGACATAATACGATATTTTACTTTTATTAGAATATTTTTGTACGGAATAATAATCCGACATTAATAAATTTTAGTTTCAATGCCACAGGAAGTCTGTGTAGTAATATATTAAGATTGCATATTTTTTGACATATAAATTACATATTATGTCAACGTAGCCGGACATAAAATTGTTGGTACGAGAGCTTTCAAAGTGAACGCTGCCAAAACTATATCAGATATATTTATACATTTTGTAAATATAGAACATTTTGTAGATTTTATAGATCTTCAACAACAGGCAAAAAATCTAGGCAAGCCCCGATTAATTTTCATGAATTTATGCTATTTGTGCTTAAAATGATCTCGAACTCGTCGGTGAAAGAAATCATATAGAGAATTTTATTACCACCGTGCAGGTAGTATGTGTAGATTGATCTGCCATATTAAAGTCCAAAATTCCATACCGACCAAACCGATTTTTTTTTCTCAAAAAAAGTGAAGGCGTAACATAGATTTACTTTCTGTGGCTGTCACTTACGAAAAAAATTATATCGGTAACAATGATCAGAAAATATTGTTATATTTTAATACAAGTATATCGAAGTGTAAAAAAAACAGCTAGTAATGATGATGATGTCCTCAACAGATATTAGTATAGTGCACAATTGTGTGCGCAGATATACACTCTTATAGTTCGATGTGACGAGAAATCCAACACGATCGGAAAGAGTTAGATGAGAGGCACGAGAGTGTACATACCTCCAACTTCTAGGCTCTGGGCTCAATAACATTGATAATTTTAACCTAATTACTTTTTATGGGTCGACGTGGTTTGAACCCAGGACCTTGGGATTTGCGTTCTTATATTAGACCAACGAGGCAGGCAGGCAGTACGGCTAGTCAGTTATCTGTGAATAAATATGTGTTCCGTACATATATCTTCATAGTCGATGTCTAGGAAAAGCTGTTCACAGAATCCATTACCGCGGTAATCGAAGTTTACACTCTCTAAAATAGCTGCTACACTTATACATTAACCCGACTCCGTTCCTTCAGAATTCAATTTGTAAGCCATCATCCTTATACAGCTTTGAATTTCTCCACATTTGCATATTAAAATGAGTTCCTCATTCTTAGCACGGGTTATTTGAGTAAGACGTGATAAATTTTCTATTATGTACTATATTTAAGACTGTGTTTTTGATTTTGCTTTCATGTATTATATAAAACCTATATAAAATATACAATCTATATAAAATATTTATATATAGTATAAGGCATGGATGTGATTGGATAGTTTTTTTATGTTTCACTAATACACTTGTATGTCCTCAGGCACGGTGGAGTGACGATTTGCGCAAGACGGCTGGCAGGAGCTGGATGCGAGTTGCCGAAGAAAGACCACAGTGGCGTGCATTTGGAGAGGCCTATGTCCAGCAGTGGACAAATGTGGCTGATGATGACTGCCTTGTATAGGTAATTGTGTTTAATTCTTCTAATTATTATTATTAAATCTTTTTCGGTACATTATGTAAAAGCCGAAGGCAAGTGAAGATTGTCAGATCAAACCTAGCCTGACACCACTAATTTAGTTCATCATCATCTATCAGCCGGTCTTGTGCTACTCGCATCCGTGACCCTCACCAGATCGTAAGTCTACCTTGTACGAGGCTTGCCTACGCTGCGTTTTCCGTTTCGTGGCCCAACGGCCTTTGATTCTACGAGCCATATGCTAATTTACTTGGAAACTCCTTAACGTCAGCCCAGTAGTGGGATATTTTCATGTTACTCTACTTTTACTATTCCGAATAAAAAACCTTTTATCAATATTTTTACTCCGTTGAATTTATTCCTATGTAAAACTTTACGCTAATAAGCATAAAGATCATTACTGTAAAGTATAGTATAGTAAGTATAGTTACATTAAAGTATAGTAAAGTAACGCCGTATATTAACTGTGAACGTAAGGAACTAAAAATACGAAGCGTGCAGCAATATCAGTAAATAATCTTTTTTAACCACAAATGATGCCGAGCTGAGTCTACTCGCCAATCCATTTATTCTGCCAAGAAATTTATTAGATTCTACTCGATTTATTACCATCCAATGGATAAGTATAGCTTTTCAGTTTAAATGTATATAAAGTATATATATGTATTATATTCACACGTATATGTAGATTATTTAAACTAAAATACGAGTAATAGACTATGCCACAGATAGAATTTTTACGTATTCAATACAATACAATATTTGCTGCTTATTTAAAAATACCATCTCATTACTTTTTACTTAGAATGAAATGTACATCATTTATAAAAATGAGAAAGAAAAGTGGTCCAAAAATATATCCTTATGAGACACTTTTATTTCATATTTCTCTGTGATATCGAATATTTAAAAATATTCACAAATTGACAAAAAAACACAGTTCTTTAGACGTAAGGTAATCTTTTCCGAACCGGTAGTGTTCATCACAAAATGTAAAGCTTCTATATTGTATAAAGACTAAAATTCTATAAGAGAGATTACGTCATAGACTTCACAAGTGTTAACTATGTCACAGACAAGAGCATCGTCTGCCCTTATTTATAAAGCATTACTCATTCTTTAAATTAAAATTTACAGGTGAATCATAGGTATTGTTCGCAAATACTTAATCTATACATATAATAAAATTGGAGTGTCTGTTTGTAATATTAAAAATAACCGCTTTTTAATAAATGCATACATATATATGTATACACGGTACATAAACCAAAATATTTTTTTTTTTATAATTTTTATCTCTCCGTCTGTCTGTCTGTTTGTTCCGGCTAATCTCTGGAATGGCTCGACCAATTTTGAAGAAACTTTCACTGTTAGATAGGTGAGGTAATAAGGAGCAACTTAGGCTACACTTTTATTTTATAATTGCATATAAAATAATAAAGTCACGTCGCAATGTTCAAATACTGTCGAGTACCGCGCGCAGCCCTCGCGCTGTCTTCTCGTCGGGTTCCTCCCATGAACGACTTAATATCTCAAAAGCTGCCTAATAAAGAATTAATAAGTTATAGTTAAATCTGAGGACTAAAGATGAACTTTTTTGTTAAATTCAAAAGCGCACGAAGTCGCGGGCACAGCTAGTAACATTAATAAAAAGTGTTTAGTAGCGAGCTTACGCGCGTATGTGTGTATGTGTAATGAGATGGATGTACGAATATGCATGATTACAAAAAAATATTTAAACTGAGAATTGAATTATAAAAGCCTTTTAAACACCAATTATAATAAAAAAAAACAACTGACAAAATGTCGTTACATAAAACGAGAAGGAAAATAAATTTATTTACTAGTTTCTACCAAAAATACACCCGAGAAGGCTCTATTTGTTCGTTAAATAATATATCCATTGAATTAATTAGCCTCACTTAGATTTTACTACAGACGTTAAACTATTAAAGTATTTATTACCGTCGGAATAAGCCAAATTTACCCTCTACGATACATTAAACAGAGCTAATTTCCTGTACTATTAAAGTTGTTGGATTACAAGGGAAACTATTTATTACAATGTAAGAAGTTAGAAAAAGTTATGGCCGTATCTAATTGGCTGTTATTTTTCGTATAAGGAGTTTTTTATTTTATTCGATTCCATTTTCGTGGTTGTTATTTCTTGTGTTCGAAAATCAAATTTCCGATTCCGAAGGGCTTTCTTGATTTTTCGAGATTTTGAATTAGATCGAAGGCGGAGTTCGTACAATAACGGACGAAATTAAATTCAACACTTTTGTATTAGTGGCATTCTGACACGTTTAAATTTAGAATTTTTGTTTGTTTCAGCTTGCATGAGTCAGTGTTAGCACAAGTACATTTCGTCGTAGGGCTTTATGCAAGCCCATTTGAGTAGGCAACACCTACTCATCATATATCAGAATACTAGTTGCCGCCCGCGGCTTCGCTCGCGTTTTAGGTTGGTTGTCATGTGTTAGGCAAAAAAAGAAGCCTATGTCCTTCCTTGGAGTTCAAGTTTACTTTATACCAAATTTTGTCAAATTCGGCTTGCAATGGCTTCGCAGTGAAAGGGCGACAGGCAGACAGACAGACAGAATTACTAAAAGTAATTCGTTTGTCGTTTATAATATTAGTATAAACTATTATATATTTTCCGATACTCCTGTTGTGTTCCGGCTTAAAGGCGCCCTAAAAAACAAATCAATTCTCACATTTATTGAAAATAAACAAATTTCAACGTCAAATAGTTTTTATTTCCGGATCTCTTCCAATCGGCTTAGAATCTTTTTTTAAAGTCACGTAGAAATGTCCAGACGCCGTTGTTGCCGCGAAAATCACTTATGCCTGTTGTGACGTCATTTCCTTTCCTGTCTCTACCCTTTTCAGAGTTTCGTGAGCAAAAATATATTCTTCATGAATATTTTTAAAAATGTCAATATTCATTCCATTGTTATAATTATATCTGTCCTTCAATTGTTTAAGGATATTTATAAAATTAAAAAATAAGCTTGTTGCACATATGAATGGTTTGAATATTAATTGATTGTTAATTTTCCTTGGTATTGACATATATTTTCTTTAAAAAATGTTTATTAATTGATACGCTATCGAAAGCCCTTTGACAGGAGTTTTTTCTTAATACTCACAAGAAGTAGAAGGGGTCAATATTGTTAAATAAGAACTGTACGTTATGTGAAAGATTTTTTTTAAATCTTATTAATATCTTAGATATTAACCAAAAATATTTTTCTAAGTATTGGCTCACCAACGATTATGCCTTAGTATGAGTGACACTCATGCTTATGAGATATTTTAGTGTGTGTGAGATAACTCATAAGAATAAATATTATATCATATTTATTATATCACGCTGATAACATCTACAGCATTGAATGTATTATCTGTTCCGTGAATTAATATTTGATTTGATATAAGAAACACCGGCGATATCAAGTATTGCTATATGTATTTGGTATTTAGTCTTGCATTTATTTTTAATTTTAAAATAGAAAAAAATGTTCCTTTCTTAAATAATCATTTAAGAAGTTTATCTCAGTTAAATAACCATGACAACAACCAGCTTTGGGAACCTTCAAGAAAAGAGCGTACTCCTTCCTGAAAGGCCAGCAACGCACCTACAAGCCCCCCGGTGTTGCAGATGTCCATGGGCGGTGGTAGTCACTTTCCATTAGGTGAGCCTCCTGCTCGTTTGCCACCTATAACATGAAAAAAAAAGAAACGAAATTCGCTCGTAATGTTTCTGAACAAATCAATAACGAAGAAAATAGAAGACATACATTTTTTTAAATCATTTAAAAATGGAACGTGTTCTTAATACACATTTAAATAAACTTTTATATGTTAAGAATTTTATAGAAATAGATGATCAGTGAGTTTAACATTAAAGATTTTTATGGTTATAGATTACCGCTGCAATTTACAATTTGCAATAAATTTTGTAGTGAATTCGAATAAAACCAGGATGAAAACGGGTATACGTTCACTGCATCGCAGGATAGCTGCTAATATCTCACTGCCGGACAGACATACCCATTTTTCAGCTGTTTATCCGTTTGTCGTGCGATTTTCGTGAAATAACGACCGAATAAAGAATATATTGAACAATTTTTATAATTGTTCACAATTGCAACAGATATACCGTGGATGACTCTGCCGTTAAATGAGTTTATAGAATCGGTGAGCGATAAAATAATATTGGATGCGTATGATTATTAATTTTGCAATAATTTTTGGAATATGTTTACTTTAATATTTAATATAATTTCTTTGCCTTTTTCTAAAATTTTGGTATGAAGCAGGCTTGAATCCCAAGGAAGGACATATGCTACTTTTTATATCTAAGACCTAGCCCACAACCGCACCCCCCTCCCAATATGAGGGAAAAACGAGTTCCTAATAAATGATCATATATAATGAATGAATACACAAACAATATTAAGCATTACTGTTTGGTGGTAGAATATCGAAGAGGTACCCCACCAACTCCGAAGGGCTTGTACGAAACCTTACCACGAAGTAAACGTCCATTTTTTTTGTTTGAAAAACCTAAATCAAAATTGCATTCCACATAGCAAAACTATATATATTTAAAGCTTAAGTTCAAGTTGAGTAAAAAAAAAAACATAATTGTTCCGAGATCAATTTTTAATTATATTTGAAAAGAGTAAATTTACAGTCTAGTCTCGACTCTAGCGGTTTCAGAAGCAAGTTTAAAACATACATCGAAAACGCGGAAAACGGCGTTTTTAATTTCCTGAAACTCCTGAGGTCTGCAACTGTTTATACTGGGCTAAGCTTTAGATAAAAGCGATTACATGCCGGTATTCTCGTTGGGGCTAAATATTAAACTATTTCTTCTGATGAAATGAAAATATATTATAATTTGAACTACATACTAATAACGAAGTCCCCGACGCGTCTGTATGTATTCTCAACGGTATAAACTCAAAACCAAATTTCTGTTTTTACCAATGGATAAAATTCGTGAAAAAAGTTAGGGTGGTATTCATTACGGTTTTGTGCAAATTGTACATACAAATAATTGTTGAGGAATACGATTCTTGTCAGTCTGTCTACATATTCTAAAAATAAAAAATGAGAACGACGAAGAACCGTTGGAAATATATCTTATAACTAGACCGCGGCCGTGCTTACGTGGAAGTTGAATATATTTACAGATTCATTTAAAGATTACGTTAATTTAAGACCTTTTTTCGGGGTAGAATATCCAGAAACGCTTAAATACGTATCTACTAATTTCTAAACATCGTCCCAAAATGGAAGTTTCATGTTTCTAGCTTAAAAAAATGACAGATTTCCATAATAACTTTCAACCCTTTTTTCACCCCTTTAGGGGTAGAATTTCCAAAACTACTACCTTAGTGGGTGTCTTCTCAATAAAATCACTACTTACCTTTGCATGGCCTTAACTTTAATAGTTTACGCTGGGCGATAATGAATGAATGAATCAGTCAGTCAGTCAGTCAGCACATCTTACAAATATAAAGCTGAATCAGCTATTCGCCCATCTAGATTTCTAATAAGCTTAACTCTAGTTTATCTCCGTATACAAGATCCTTATTCCTAACTGTTGGCATATAAGAACGCAACCTTTTTTGTTATCGTTATTAGTTGACAACTTTTATATTAATTCTTTTTCTTATTCGATGATTGACATGTAAGCTTTTGTACTAACAATATACGTTCGTTGCATTTTTCTAAGTAATCGTTTATTTATTTCCACCTAAATATCAACACTAACTTGTTTTCATTTTCTGTATAGCCGTTTTTTATTTTCCTTTCAAATATATTATCAACGAATCCATCCTACTTATAACGTTTTGAAAAAAACGTTTGATGTTGAATTTAAGGGCGAACTTTTAACGCGTTTACGTGAGAGTTTTAAATTCTTTTTGAACCCTTTTCTTTGGAATCCCCTTAGATCATGGAATTAAATTACAAAAGAAAAAATTGTATTTCAGTGAAGAAATTTCAAAATTAAAACATAAAATATTTTAATACATAGCGTAGGCAAAGTTTAAAAAGAACAGTTAGCAGTTCGGACTTTTTATGTCTGTATAGCTTCATCATCATCATTATCTCAGCCATCTTTTGCTGGAGAAAGATCTCCCCCAAGGACCCGCATCCTGTGGCTATTGACTATAATAGTGACTACTATTGTGTCCTTTCATGTAGAAGGAGGTATGCAATAACCTCCCTGTTTGTAAACAGATTTTAATTATTATTTTCTTACTTTTTGGATTAATGTTTTGGATTATATCTAATAAATGATAGGAAGAAAAGAATTTCCATAAGAGTGGAATCGTGGTGGAAAATAAACAGAATCATAATTTCTTGAATTATATTTTGTCATATTGTTTATAAACATAATGTGATTGACTTTAATGAAGCCATCTTTAATGATTCGAGGATCCCGTTTAAACTAAAAGAAAACATCTGTATGAAAGGATACTGTTTTTGTTCGACGTCAGTAAAACACTATAATTCATTTGGTAGTAGGGCGTTAGTCCGTCAGGTTGGGTACATCGTATATTCTACCGCCATGCAGCAATAGTAAGTATCGACATGTTCCAGCTTAAAGGGTAGGTGAGCCAGTGTAACTACAGCCACAAGGGACCTAATAAATCAGTTCCCAAGGTTGGCGGCGCATTGTAAATTAAAGTAATGGTTATTTTCATGCAGTAGTGCTCACTTTCCATCACTTGGTCAAAGTATTCTATTGAATTGTTTCTATAAATATCCGTTTAAATTACTAACGACCGAGTTTCCCTCCTGTTCCTCTTCGTAGAAGCAATATTCTGAGCTGATTGTACTTTTCCGTTACTTAATTCTGTAGAGTGATGGTTCCAAAGTACATTAAAAGCCCATTCTATTTATACAAATATTGTAAAGGTAAAATTTGTTTGTTGGTACGTAGATGGTAACTTCCGGTACTAATGATCCGATTCTAAACACTTTTTCTTTTGTAGAAAGCCATATTATTCCTGAGTACTATAGGTGTAATAATATAATATAATAAATTTAACCAAGCGAAGCCGGGGCGGTTCGCTAGTGTATAAATTTTATTCACTGACCTAGCTCTTCTTAATCAGTTGAACTAAGCGCCGCTAAACTCTGCTCTTAGCAATAAAATTGCAACATTGTCGCAACATATCATATTAATTTAGTTTTATGTTAACAAATAACCGAGATGGCCCAGTGGTTAGAACGCGTGCATCTTAACCGATGATTTCGGGTTCAAACCCAGGCAGGCACCACTGAATTTTCATGTACTTCATTTGTGTTTATAATTCATCTCGTGCTGGGTGGTGAAAAAAACATCGTGAGGAAACCTGCATGTGTCTAATTTCAACGAAATTCTGCCACATGTGTATTCCGCCAACATGTATTGGAGCAGCGTTGTGGAATATGCTCCAAACCTTCTCCTCAAAGGGTGAGGAGGCCTTTAGCCCAGCAGTGGGAAAATTTACTGGCTGCTAATGCTAATGCTAACAAATAAACATATAATCTCATAATACTATGTTATATTTTTATTACAATCTACGAATACAATAGTCGATACAATTTAATAGTTACTAAATCACGTTTCAACAGCAACGACAATGCAGACTGCAATGATTGTTGCAATTCATCTTGAGATGTAAATTCTATTGTTGTGAATTATGATACGATTACTATGGACCAGGGTTTGTTAACATTTTGGAATTTGTGGTGTTATTGTTTAAGTCGTTAAATTTGACAAGTTGTGCGTTTACATAATTTTATGATTCTGAGCGTAATATTCTTAAAAAAGCTTCGTTCATTCGTTTGTATAGTATATTTTTTACAACAACAACAACAACAACAGTAGGTTTTTTACAACAGTCGTTTATAATTTATAATATGTATGTATATAGAAAATGCACTAAAATTTTCTAAATAACTCACTTGGAGTTTTTTTTACTAATAGGTCATTAAATACATCATTAAATTAATAAATATCTTTACCTGATTTTTTTTAAACAATTTATTATAATATAGACCAACGTAAATAATATTAAAAAAAAAACACGCAATAAACACAAAACCTCGATTAACATCAAAATCGATTTATCCAAATGTCAAATAGTCCATAGATCCGAATAGCCAACTGTCCAAACCTTCAAAAGTCTAAACATTTAAATATCCAACAATAAAAATATCCAAACGTCAAAATTTCCATAGTTTTACAGTCTTAATAGCCCCAATGTCCAATAGTCCAAACTACAATATAGCCAAACAACCAAGTATGTTCAATTATTGAGGTTTCAACTAACTTGGTATAACTTAGCATCAATTTTAGGGTCTAAAGTGTTATATCAAAAAGGTCTTTAATTGAACACGTTATTGCGTTAAACTTGCGAAATTAAACCTAATCTTATCTTGGGCCACGTTAAGCCGATACGTAATCGACTGTTAGCACGCGAACTTGACGCCATATCCCAAAAACATTTACCCTAGGGACTCTGTTATTAACATTTGAGCAATTTGAAATCTATTACCTGTTTAACACGTAATTTATTGACCCTTACCTTTATATTAATGTATCCGAATTTAATATATACCTTCGTTTTGCTTGATGTTAATTCATTCCTACGTAAACTTAACGATGTTGCTTAATATAATATGAAATCATTTTATAATTAATATTTAGCCAATATTATACTTGATTCGAGATAACTTCTTTTCTCTAGAACTGACAGTGGCTTTGTCACAGCCACAGATATATATTTGTACCTAGAAGGGCTTAGACGTAGTCACTACTAAACACAGAACTACAACCATTTATCAGTTATTCGAGACAAATGAAATTTTTATAGTGTCGTGTTCCGGTTTTAAGGACGCCAAGTCATTGATGATAAGGAATTTTTCAAACTTTCTTCAATGTCAAAATCTTTGGGGAGAAGTGGCAATTTACTAGCAGGTGACGCAGTCATTTTTCCAAGCAAGCTACTATTCGCTTTCCAAATTAAAAAATCTCAGCTTTCTAGAAAAAAACAACGGTGAGTAATTTCGAATTGTTATTTATTACAGATCTCGAAAGTGACCGACCTTCAAGTGCCATCATCCTGATTGTATTGAACGAGTGAGAGTCGTTTTTTTTTTTTTTCAAATATGTCATCCTGAAAGCTTTGATTCCATTAGACCGTGCGACTGATTTTTAAACAACCATTGAATTGAAAGGGTTAATGAGACCCGTGGAAAATGGAAATTAAAAAAGGCAAAAGATACTCCCGAATCCACGTAAAGAGCCTTTGATTAAGAGTTGTCACTTAGCTGTTAACAACTTAATTTTCGAAGCACGAATTTTCATAGATGTGAAACCCGAATTAACCCGAAGGCTGTCGGGCTAAAGAGGTCATTTTAAGAATAAATAATGAGATACCCAGGATCACAGGAGTTGCCTCAATTAACGTGGAGTTTAAATTAATTTATTCAAACCGGAGTATTTCGGCTTTAAAAGATAGGGTAACGAAAAATTTGTAACGAGTTGATTTCGTTATGTATTTTTTACATCGTGGTCATTTAGTCAGTCATGTTCCGCATACGTGATCACGTAACTAAATTAAAATAAATTCAAGCTGTTTTACGTCAATCAAATTAATTATGGACGGTGTTTTTATTTTTATTTTATCTAGCTGCTTTAAGCGGTTGCTCTTTAGATGTAAGGTATAAAAGTAGTCCTATCTTGGATTATAAATTTGGTTCAGTGATTTGGCTGTGAAAGAGCAACGGATAAACAGACAGAGTTACTTTCACATATTGCTACAGATGACTAGGCGGACTAGAAAATGTGCCAACTGTTTGTAACTGGCACAACACCCCCCATAGAAATTGGCGCTGTGAGAAATATAAGTCATTCTTTACATTGGCCATCCGCCACCAACCTTGGGAACTAAGTTATGTCACTAGTGTCTGTATTGACACTGAATTACCCTTCAAACCATTTCAATAAGTGGATGTGACCACCTACCATCTGACCTATTTTTCTTGTAACAATTAAATAAACAATGCTAGGTATTCAGATTATTTAAATTAGAGCTTCTATTGAAAAGGAGTTCTACCAGCTACCGACTGTGTACCATTAATAGTTATAAAAATAATCTTCCTGTATTTTATATTCAAGCTGCTTTCTTTATTTAAATATAAGATTTCGTGTTTCGTTACAGCTCGCCATTCTAGATGCATGGATTTAGCTAGATGTGTCGAGGTTCTTGCATTCTTGTTTGGATAAAAATTAGCACGTTCGCAAATTGTCGTCTACATTTTTTTGGTTCTATAAAAGCATACAATTATAAGTAACACAAATATTAATATATCGTATAAGGAAATAAAATTTTCGCTATTTTTAAATCTGACTTGAAAACCGCATAAACGATAGTGGAAGATTTTTATTGGCACAGATGATAAAATATTCAAAGGAAAAACAACGACTGTAAAGATCATTTTGTTACCAACATTTTTCCGACCAACATATATTGCTAGTAAGACAAAAATAATCCATCCCCTTGTCACATGTGGCGACATTGAGATGCTGAGTTAAATCTCCTAATTCTTAATTGTATAATTACTTTAAGAGCTATAACAGTACTTACATTAGCACCGTTCGTCTGATTTAGCATATTCGCTGCGGTTTTCCTACGCCTAACTTGACAATTTTAAGTACAAAACTAATGGATTGGACTAGTGGGCTGTTGATAAGTAAGAATAATAGTATTATTTAAATTCTTCTGATGCTGATGCAACTTTTGTATGTTGGTTTGAGTTCTCTGGATCCACAAAAGTTCATATTCAAGGACAAACTTACAAAGAACTGTTTTTGTCCTTAAATATAAACATTTTATGACACTTATTCTATAAAAGTAGAGACGGGATGAGTAGCTTGTATATGATAATAAACCTTTACAGTAAAATTTTCCATAATATCTCGGATTAATCTCGTTTGTTTTCCTCCTTTATGATTTAGTCTCATTCAGAATTATTTCGTCTATGTCTCGGAAAATCTGTAATTTTTTTCTAAAATCAATACAAAGTCCTAACTCAATTCAATACATAGTATTAACTCAAATAACTTTATATATAATAAAACATATGAGCTCTCATAAAATAATACCTCTTCAATTTGTAGGCTTAGAAATGATCACAGAAAATCTTTATTTTTTGGAGCTGATCCAGGCTTAGAAACTTGTCTACGAGTATGTATGCTTACCGATTTTAATGTTAATGTGAATATTCTTTATTTTAACAAATATAAAATACAGAAATCTTAGAAATAAATACAAACAAAAAAAAATACATACAAGTATTTGATGATTTAACTAAATGTTTTATTATTTCTAGAACGGTAAAAGGGCCTTTCGGAAAATCTAGAAAATCTGTTTTTATTATAATACTCCGGTTCTTCTCGGTAAAATTGATGTCACAAGCGAGTGGTTGCTATAAGGAAAAAACTAAAAGTATCAAGCCTGTAAATATGCCACAGCTGGGCTAAAGTCAAAGGGACCTTTCGAGGAAGTTAAGAGCATATTCCATTTGTAGCATTACATTCGATTTACATCCGTACTTTTACGTTTTAAGTGCCAGCATCAATACAATATATTATGGTATTGATTTTATTTTATTGAATAAATGACTTACAACGAATTAAATATATAGAATTAAGAGATTTTGTGTTTAAAATTCATCTCGTGCTCGGCGGTAAAGGAAAACATCGTGAGGAAACCTGCATCTGTCTAATTTCAACGAAATTCTGCCACATGTGTATTCCACTAACCCTCATTGGAGCAGCGTGGTGGAAAATGCTCCAAACCTCAAAGGGAGAGGAGGCCTTAGCCCACTAGTGGGAGATTTACAGGCTGCTGATGTAATGTAAAAGAGTGTCAGTAAACAAATAAATGACTGCTCATTGAGACATAATTTGAAATTATACGAAAATAAATTCCTATAATGTTTTCATTTGTTCGAACAACATGAATACCGAATAAATGTAACGTTTAATAGTTATGTAATTTTTTATTCATAGACAACGTTTCAACGCAGAAGCATGACTGATTCATAATTTAGTTGTTAAGACGGATTATTTTGAAGGCACTTTCGGAAACGTAATAATTAATGAACCGATATTGAGTGGTAAAGAGCTTTGATATTATGGAACGGATTGAATAGACTTTTCAATGTCTAATAATTCGTGGCATAAAAATTGTTTCATCTTCGTTACAACTTTGATTGATTTCTACGAACTTTTTGTTGATTTATTTATTTATTATACAAAATTAAAAGGCTATAAGCTGCTATCCGCAAAGTATTGTACAGTCTAAACGTGAACTTTTCTGGAAGTCATATATTGTAATTCAAAATCCCTGTGACATCGTTGTGGATAGTAGAGTATTCTTATATGATGATAAACTAGATTTTTATCATAGGACTTTGTTGTAGAAATAAATATTTCTATGTAAAATATGTTGGTAACTAAATAGGAAACAATGACAAAGCTGTTGATGCTGCTTTAATAAATACTATAATAATTGACTCAGTTTTTAATGACATCATACAGTGTTTTCCAATGGATGAACTGAGTTGCGAGATTCGCATTTTTTATGTATGCTCTAGATGAAGAGAGAGATAATGTTCTTAAAGTCCTAGAATCGTAAAATTTAACTGACACACTTCCCCCTCTATTTCATTCGCACTGGCAAGTCTAATTTCGTTGTAAAGAACATTGAAAGAGCATTTTCTGTCATAAGTCTATACTATTTTAAAGAGTGCATGCATTTTTGTATTAACTAACATAAACAACTATGTATACCTAAGAATTTAGGTATGTGGTATTTTTACTGTACATAATAATTTAGTTTTTACATGACCTTTTTAAAATTTAAGATCTCTCAATATTTAAGTCAAAGGTGTATTGATATTGAAATAATTCACATATCGTTTGAATATAAATAGTGAGGGAATTAAGTAATCTGTGTTTGCAAATACACTTGTCCTGTGTAGGCTCCTGAGATTGACCATAAGCAGCCTGTGAATTTCCCATTGCTGGGCCAAGGCCAAACCTCCCTCTGAGAAGAAGGTTTAGAGCATATTCCACCACGCTGCTCCAATGCGGGCTTGTGGAATACACATGTGGCAAAATTTTGTTGAAATTAGCCACATGCCGGTTTCCTCACGATGTTTTCCTTCACCGCCGAGCACGAGATGAATTATAAACACAAATTAAGCACATGAAAAGTCAGTGGTGCTTGCCTGGGCTTGAACCCGAAATCTTCGGTTAAGATGCACGCATTCTAACCACAGGGCCATATCGGCTGAGATTGACCACTGGCTGAAATCGGTCAGGAATACATCATCATCATACCTATTGAAATGAGCCAGGATATCTACCATCAATACGACCCACGAATATTCGTTTTGAATATTATTTCACGTACAAATGATATATCTTGCTAGTAATATCATATGGATACGTTTAGACAAAATTAAATATATTTTTTTCGGTAATATTTCTATAAGGAGATATTATTTTAGATAGTTCATAAATATAGTCAGGCCGTTCTATTAATTGTATCTGCTGCAAGCCATGCAACTAAAGCTTGTGTACGAAGCGCAGAATGCCGTAAACATTGACTCGACGAAATTATTAGACGCGGTTGTTACAGCAGAGTCGAAAAGAAACTTAATTATAAAATATTGATTCTAGAACTTTATCCCTGTAAAGACAAAAATAATTAACTTGACAAAGATTTAAATGAAAGATTTCAAGTACTTGCGATAAATATATTGTTTACAGGACGAGAACTAATATGCCTTTGAAAAAAAACTGACTCTGAAGTTTATATTTATGTTACGAAATGTAAGCTTAGACTCTGAATACAAATTGTGTTTTTGGTCTTTGTATGAAACGGTACAGTATTATTAGTGACCATGAATCCAAAAAATATACTTTAAGAAGACTATATCTTGTATTGTTAAAGCTATGAGGTCTGTTTAATCTCTTCGGAACTGATTCACCTATTTTTCAGCCTGGATCACAGCTGTTCAGAGAATAGCTTTTTGGCAATAGGACAGCTACTGACTAGGTACAGGAGCAGTACCCACTTCGTTAATCTAGTGGCATAAGGCTGCAGATTTCGATGTCCTTGTTTCAAATCCCAGATCGGTCCGATACATAAAAGTTTAAATGTTTTTCATGTTAAGTCTGAACGTTGGTGTCATTTGAAATTTTGTATGGGCTCATAATTTCACAAATTTTGCACATTTTTAATAATGAACAAAGACATTGTGTAAGTTATCAACATAAAAGTTGGATTTTAACGTTTTTTTTTTGTGACGTCTAGATTCTTATTAAAGCAACGTAAAGATATAGTAAAAGTTATTGTTTCGTAAAACTTCCCGAGACAAAGGGGACCAGTAAGTTGGCTTATGACATTTTTATTTTCCTAAGAACAATATTCTACATAGGATAAAACAAAACTTACAAAAGAATCTTTTGTCTGTCTCTCAACAAGTCCTAGGGAGAGAAATACTTTAGGTGGCATAAAAAGTATCGTTTTTTTTTTTTTGTTAATTATTAGGCATTCTAAAGGAATACCTTGATGTTGAAAATACTTTAGTGGTTGAAAAGGTATTATTTTAATTTAGGAATTTTGCTGCGAATTTAATTATATTTGATAGAGAATTAATTATTGAGATTGTGTTTCCGCTAATATTTTCATTCGAGTATTTTAGTAACAGAGACACATTTTTTTAATGAGCATATCGAAGTTACTAATTTAAAAGAACATTCAAAATTAAACCCGCATGCAAAAGAAAATCCGAGATAAAATACAAAATTATATTAAATTCAATATTGATTGGAACTTACGCACCTTAAACATAATATACATTTCGTATCGATATTAATTGGAATGAAAAGTGTCTTTTAAATGATTAATTTTTTAGTCTAGTCGTTTGTAGTTATTTTTAGTAATAGTATGTTAGACAAGGAAACGAATTCGATGCTAACTGATAATATTAATGCCAATTATTGGCTAATAATTGGAATTTTCTACTACTTCTTAAATTGCCAATGCATGGGTGATCATGAAATTATTTATCCTGTGTTTAGTGGTCAGAACGCGTGTATCTTAACCGATGATTGTGAGTTCAAACCCAGGCAAGCACCACTGAATTTTCATGTGCTAAATTGTATTCAAAATTCATCTCGGCGGTGAAAACATCATAAGGAAAGCTGCATGTGTCTAATTTCAACGAAATTCTGCCACATGTGTATCCACCATCCACCATCAATCGCAGCAGCGTGGTGGAATATGCTCCTAACCTTCTCCTTAAAGGGAGAGGTTTGGTCATAATTGATGTTGTAGACTAAAAAAACAGTTCCGTTACGTATTCTAGGAAAATGAGTCCTCATAAGGGGAATATTTAACTAAGGGGATTATTTATCCACTATGGAACTTTGTATGGATATTATTATTTTTGTTCCACAACGAATTTCTATTTTGTAGGGCTTAATGTATATTTAAAAAAAAACAATTTCTTCGAATGCTGCAACTGAAATTGTGCAGTTTAAATAATCATTAATTTATTTTTTGTTTCATTTGAAAAAAAAAAATATATATATATTAATAAAATATTTAATTGTAATTATAAAAGTATACATACTAGCGATCCGACCCGGCTTCTATATATAAATATATACTAAAGAATGTCTTTCTATACAATGTTAACAGCTTTTCCGTCATTAGACAATACAAACCGCTATGTCCCTGCGTTTAAAATCTGTAATACCTTCGAAAATATTCATTTAAATTATGTACAAGCTATACGGAGCCATATTTATCTATATCGGATTCACAATGTATTAATGGTACTTAATTGGATAAGGATTAATGCCGTATAGCTTAAAATTTGCTTTGTAAATAAGCCGTTATTTCTCGTAAAAAGTAAATAATAAAAAATGGTTATTATAGGTTATCCCTAAAAGATAGACGTATACCGTATTTTGTAGACCTTAAGAATACTGTAGTACATTATTTTGATCTACTTCGTAGGTTTTAGCCAGCGTTTGCAATGTAAGCGCAAAAAATATTTATTTACGATATCACTTTAGAAATCTCTAAAATTGACAGTGTTTCTATACTATATTATTCATGTATTATACATATAAACCTTTCTTTTGAATCATTCTATCTATTAAAAAAAAAACGAATCGAAATCCGTTGAATAGTTTTAAAGATCTAAGCATACAAATTGACAGACAGTTTCATACTATGTAGTGTTCTTTACCAATGAATTGCAAACACGAATCAAACGTATCTTACCAAGATTTGAACCTGTGATCTTCTGTTTTATTGTTTACGGAACATGCTTCCAGGTCGACTAACCCTATAATGGACGCCAGGCAGCGTACAATTTAATCGTTATTGATCGTGCCCGCAACAATATTAATTATTTAAAACAGATTTTCGACAAAATGCGAATTTGCTGTGCACATCACTAACATTGTTATATAAATGGATTGTGTTATCTAGAACGTCACTATTAATGACGTAGCAGATAAATGATACTGACGCAGTGGGTTGTTCGATAAACATTCGAATTTAGAATTTAAAAAATAATTACAAATTTCCTTAATCTCCTAATGCAGAGATATTTATTTTTTTGAATGAACGTCATTCGAATTTTGTTTTTTTTTCAGAATGTCTTTTGGGTTGTACAAGACAGTTATTTCATAACGAACAATTATGATTATTGAGCCGAGATGGCCGAGTGGTTAGAACGTGTGCATATTTGTGTTTATAATTCATCTCGTATTCGGCGGTGAAGGAAAACATCGTGAGGAAACCTGTATGTGCCTAATTTCAACGAAATTCTGCCACATGTGTATTCCAACCTCCCGCATTGGAGCAGCGTGGTTGAATACGCTCCAAACCTTTTCCTCAAAGGGAAAGGAGGCCTTAGCCCAGCAGTGGGAAATTTACAGGCTGCTAATGTATGTAAATGTAATGTAAATTATGATTATTATTAAATTGGTTTAAAGTACTTGTAATGTTCACATGTAAGGTGGATTTACCAATTAGATAAAATAAATATTATATTTAATTATCAGCTCGCTGTACACACACCGTCTACACCGCGCGTCCATTTTTTTATATATCCTCTTTTCCCGCGCTTTCGCGATGTGTGTCACTCGAGATGACAGATGCATACATACACAGATAATATATATTTATATAAACTATAAATTTAATACTAATAACATGAATATGTTATTATAGGTACACTACAGTACTCATTAAGGTTGGAAGGCTTTTGTGCAAGCCCCTCTGGTTAGGTGTTATTTCCGTTCATTCAACTCATCGTTTATTTTACTAATGCAGCAAAACTTAGTACTGGGAATCGCCGCTTTAAAGGGTGAGTGACCCAGTGCATTACAGGCAGGACATAAATTCTCAGTTCCAATTATTTTTTTTGTATTAAAACAATTGCTTGACTCATGTAATCGACAGGTGTGAGAAATATACAGACTGTCTAGTCTGCCGGCTAACGTAGAGACGAGGCTCGCTCTGCCATCATGGTCCAGAAGCCCCAACGAACATGCCAGATGCTGTGATATCGGACCAGCTCTATTAACACCTCATGTACATATTTTGTATACATTTCACTATTAAAAAAATAATTATTTATAATTACATATTTTTTTTATTAGAGAATAAAAAAAAAATTGACATTAATGGCATTAACATGCTTCCCGATGCGAAATATTTATTAAACAAAATCAATACTTATTATATTATTCAGTCAATAACAAATGAAATCAAATGCATTTCTTGCATTGTAGTATTTTTGTACCATTAATGTTATTGGAATATCGAGAAAAAGGGTGAAAAACTCAGGTAGTTGCTTTTTTAATAAGATTCATAATTATTTTTCTTAATCAGTCTTACGCTGGTATTAAATCCAAGCGTCTTTATCCAATAAGTATTTCTATGTATAGAATTAAGTAAGGCCTTACTAAGCCAAACACAACCCCCCAAACTTTCGCACATTAAAAATAATAATCCCACGATATGTTCGACAGTAAATCAAAACTCGTAATATCGACATAATAAAACAAAGTCGTAACATGGTAAAATATGTTCGTACCCTCCAAATAAAGGCCATTAAGAAGGGAAGTAGGTTCGATTTCCTTTATTGCCACCCATAAAGGTGTTAAGCTAGTGATTGTAATAATAAACGGGGCGTTAACGTAACATACTATAGATTTAGGTAATAATTTTTTATATGTTATCGTGCAAGATTGATATTCGTTAAATTTTGAAATGACTAGTTTATTTTATTTTTATCGTATATCATATAATATTTTCATATGACATAGAGCTAGAATTATAATTGTATAAATAAAAATTGCCTTTAAAAACTTTTAATAAATTCTATCTTTTATGGAATTATGATCAGTCATTTATGTCTTCTTTTTCAGTTAAATGAAAATAGATACTTCGATTTATTTATATCTAAATTTGAGTTATTATCAAAATACTTCTATTTATTTATGAACGCATTGAACAGCTGTTTATATCATTTTGCATTCGTCCTTTAAATAAATAAATAAATATTGAACAACATCACATACATTACTTTGATCCCAATGTAATTAGCTAAAGCACTTGTGTTATGGAAAATCAGAAGTAACGACGGTACCACAAACAAACACCCAGACCTAAGACAACACAGAAAACTAATGAACTTTTTCTACATCGACTCGGCCGGGAATCGAACCCGGGACCTCGGAGTGGCGTACCCATGAAAACCGGTGTACTCGACCACGGAGGTCGTCCTTTGTTGAACATAAATGGCTGTCGTCCATATATTCTGGTCATTTTAATAAACAAATGCGTCAGTCAATATTGTATTGTTATAATACATAAAAAAAAAATATTATATCTTATAAGGTTCTTGTAGTACCTAGTTGGTAAATAGGTAACGTTCTAGGCGAACGAGCCAATGTGCAATGATAGTAAGTGGTCACCACCGCTCATAGATAATGGAGACAAGGGCTCTGTAAGAAATATCATCCTTACTTTCCTCAAGATGTCACGTCCCCTTTGCCTGTAGTTACACTGGCTGACTCACCCTTCAAACCGGAACTCAACAATACTTAGTACTGCTGTTTGGCAGTAGAGTAATTGAGGAGAGGACAGTACCTACCTGTACGAGCTTGCACAAAGCCCTACCAAATAAAACTTGGATTTATTTTAAAGTCATTGTTCTAGCAAGGCTATAGATATTTATACATATGTAGAATAAGTGGAAGCAATATGCAATTACTTTAGTAATTTCACATTACATAATACAGTCGTGACGTTTTAATACCCAAAGTCTATTTGTTTAAATCCCGAGACACCTAGTAACATCGCTTTATCAGACCCTACTCAAAGTAGCATCTGTCAGAAAGATTAATACGTTATACGATAACAGTGTTACCGTTTAAATAACACTTTACATTATTTCAAATAGAATTAAATTGTACGAAAATCTTCTCTCTCTTTCTAACTATTTTTTCTTTTTCACGCTCATATTTTTAAGCATATTAAAATTACAATGGTTCAAGAATTGTTACAAGACAGCGGAAAAGACGATAGAAGAATTAGCTCGTCCATTTTAATAACCGAAATACTACTCCATGTACTACTAAATGATAGCATTGTTAGTAAGTTAGTTTGTTTATAAATAAAGTTTACTTGGTGGAAGGGTTATGTGCCAACTCGCCTGGGGCACGCCATATCACCCACTCATCAAATATTCGACCGCAAAACAGCAGTACTTAGTATTGTCGTGTTCGAGGGAGGGATATATAACATATAACATATAACTTCTGTAGTGATATGTACAATTAAGAAGGAGTGTTGAGCGAGTAAAAGTTGAAGAGAAAGAGTTTATAGATAGAAAAGACAGTTTATTGAAAGTCACGAGCACACACACACACTAAAAGTCAGAAGAAGAAGAATAAGTTTAGAAGAGGCACAGAATTACACAGAGACAGTTACAAATTATAAATTATAAAAATAGGACGCGGCGGATACAATTTACTTAGAATTTCGAATTGAGCTAATAGCGTGTAAGCGTACAGCTGACTGCCCGATCGGCCGGTGCATCGTCCATCGGCGCGGCGCAAGCGCCGCCCCTTTGTGACGTACCGTTCGAGACAATGGGACCGGGCAGCGGCCGATCTATTTATTTACTACTAATAAATATGTTTGCGTGACCGCTTTACATACAAATAAATATGTGTATTATTTTACAATATTTTTTTTTTATCTTTATTTATTTTTACAAATTATCTATTTTTTTATAATAACATATTTTTTTGTAATTTTTATATTTTTTATATTTATGAAAATACATAATTATGCTACATCACCCCCCTTCAGAGACCGGGTTACGGGCGATAATAGTCGGGAAATTTTACAATGCGGCCCGAGTGTGTTTTCTTTATATTATCACCGGCAAAAGATAGCCTCTGATGTTTCTCTTGTGTGTTGTGATGATGAGTGTGAACATTGGATGGTGGTGTATTGTAGGATGGTAGTGTGTTTGTTGGATCACTAAGTATGTAGGCCGGTTTTAAACGATCTATCGATACTGTAACCTGTTTACCATTTACCATGATTTTGTACACCTTGTCGCTACGTGAAATAACTAAGTGAGGTCCGGAGTATGCTGGTGTTAGGGATCGTTTAGTGGTGTCGTCTCTGAGAAAAACGTGAGATGATGTGGGTAAGTCCTTATAAATGAAACTTTTGACCTTACCACTGTGGTGTGAGCTTGGCGATGGATGCAAGTTCCGCACAAAACTACGCAACCAAGACAGGTAGTCCGTCATGTCTGCCGTTTCTTCGCTACGAGGATCAAAGAAGTCGCCAGGTAGTCGCAGAGGTTGGCCGTAAACAAGTTCAGCCGGTGAGGCTTGTATGTCTTCCTTGTATGCGCTGCGAATTCCCAGTAAGACAAGAGGAAGGGACTCAACCCAAGGTCCATTACCGTGGCAGGTTATTGCAGCCTTGAGCTGCCGGTGAAACCTCTCCACGAGTCCGTTGCACGCTGGGTGATAAGCCGTGGTTCTCCGATGCTGAAAACCAGCACAGACAGACAAATTTTTAAACAGGGCTGATTCGAATTGACTGCCCCTATCGGTAACTATATCTGTGGGACAACCAAATCGAGATATCCATCCGCTTAATAAGGCCTTTGCCACAGTTTCTGCGGTTATGTCCATTAGAGGGATTGCCTCAGGCCATCGCGTAAAGCGGTCTACGGCCGTAAGGCAGTATCGGTACCCGTGACATAACGGCAAGGGTCCTATCAAATCGATGTGGACAAACGCGAATCTCAATTGTGGCAGTTTAAAATTTCCCACTGGAGCAAAGACATGCCTGGTCACCTTACTGCGTTGGCAAGCGAGGCAATTGCGTACCCAGCTCCGGCAGTCTTTCCTTACTCCAGGCCACACGTAGCGTTCTGAGACCAACTTGGCAGTAGCATTGGCACCAGGATGACTCAAGCAGTGTAGACTTTCGTATACCTGCCTGCGTAAGTCTCTGGGAACAAAAGGTCTCGGGGTGGTGCTACTGACATCGCAGTACAGCTTATCCCGAGATCCAGGAATTTTTAATTGCTGGAGTTGCAGAGATGTGTTGCCTTTTAACAGCTCTGATAACTCGGTATCAGAACTTTGAGCTAAAGCTATTCTCTCAGGGTCAACAGGTTGGGTGATTTCCTCAATACGCGACAAAGTATCTGCCACCACGTTGTTTTTACCAGATATATGTCTGATATCGGTGGTAAATTGAGCTATCAGATCGAGGTGACGAAACTGCCTAGGAGAACAATTGTTCTTACGATTATGAAAAGCGAAGGTGAGAGGTTTGTGGTCTGTGTAGACTACGAAGTCGCGAGCTTCTAACATGTGCCTGAAATATTTGATGCTCTCGTAGATGGCAAGCAGTTCACGATCGTAAGGCGAATATTTGATCTGAGCTGGGCTTAACTTACGAGAGAAGAATGCAAGAGGCTGCCATGCCCCCTCCTTCAGCTGCTGAACGACCGCGCCAACAGCTCTATCCGATGCATCAGTGACCAGGGCCAGCTTTGCGTCGCAGTCTGGATGTGCTAACATGGCAGCTTGACAAAGGCTGTTTTTGCAGCTTTCAAAAGCCTCAACTTCCCGTGCTGTCAAGTTGACTGGACTGGAACCTTTGACAGAACCAGATAGTAGTTCGTTTAAAGGTGCCTGGTAAGTCGCTGCGCCGGGAATAAACCTACGGTAAAAATTCACCATGCCTAAGAAACGACGTAATTGTCTTACCGTCGTTGGAATGGGAAATTCCTTAATGGCATCTACCTTAGACGGCAGTGGTGTTGTTCCCTGAGCTGTGATGCGATGACCTAAGAACGTGACCTCGGATACACCGAAGATACACTTAGAGCTGTTTATAACCATACCGTATTCTCGGAGTCTGGTGAAGAGCTGGTGGAGGTGCATCTCGTGGGTCTGTTGGTCTTTTGAAAATACGAGGAAATCGTCCAGGAAAGCATATGTGAAGTCAAGACCTCTGAGCATTTCGTCGACAAAACGCTGAAACGTCTGTCCGGCGTTACGAAGTCCAAACGTCATGTATGGAAATTCATAAAGTCCGAACGGCGTTGTAATAGCGGTCTTCGGAATATCCTCGGGATTCACCCTGATTTGGTTGTACGCCTTTTCCAGATCTATGGTGGAGAATACAGTACAGCCGGAGAGGCTGTGAGTGAAGTCCTGTATGTGACGGATGGGATACCTGTCTGGAATCGTGCGAGCGTTGAGCATCCTATAGTCGCCACAAGGTCGCCAGCCGTCATTTTTCTTTGGCGCTAGGTGTAAAGGCGATGCCCATGGTGATTCGGAAGGACGACAGATACCACTTTGCAGCATGGTTTCAAATTCAGCCTTCGCAATTTTAAGCTTGTCTGGTGCTAGCCGGCGAGGTGTACAAAATACTGGTGGTCCAGGTGTTGTTTTAATGAAGTGCATCGTATTGTGTGAGTGTGTACGGTGTATGCCAGGTGGGCGAGTAATATCGGGGTACTGTCGTAGTATGTCGTGGTATGCAGAATTACCAGAGATTACCTTTACCGATGATATTACGTCTGCTGAATGGGCAGACGAAGCCGGGGACGTAAGCGTAGTTGTGTTGTCGATAAGACGCTGGTTTCTGCAATCAACAATTAAATTGTAATAAGACAAAAAATCCACGCCTATTATCGCCTTCGTAACATCCGCAATAATAAATCTCCAAGTAAAGTCACGGCGTAACCCTAAGTTTAAATTTAAATTAATAAAACCGTAAGTATAAATTTGTGTACCGTTTGCCGCACTTAACTCGAACTTCGTTTTCTCACGTCGTCCTGATAAGGCTGATCGGGGGAAAACGCATAAATCGCTGCCGGTGTCCACTAAAAATTGGTTTTTGGTTCTGCAATCAGTCACGAATAAGCGGCCGGTACTCGGGCAATCACTGGCCGCCATTACTGATCGCCCTTTGCGTTTCCCGACGCTCGGTAGTCACATGGCGGTATACACTTTTTAGCACGTTCGCCGAAATGTTGATGGTACCAGCAGTGTGATGAAGATTTTGATCGCGTAGAACTCGAGCGATGACGACTGCGGTTCCGGTATCTAGACCGTCCGCGCTCTCTCGACATCCTTTCTATTTTTTCGGTTAAACTAGCGACTTGTTTAGCCAGGGCTGCAATTTCGGTATTTTCACTGCTATTACTCGTGACGGCTGATGTTGAGGCCATTTGAGGTCCAACCACGTCGCTAATTCGGTCAGCTAATTCCGCCAGATCGTCGATCGTGCTTTTCGATTGCGAGGCAATAATTGCCTGCATATTATGTGGGAGTCGACTTGCCCATATAGTGCGCAGGAAGTCTTCTGGTACTCCAGGTCCAGCTAAGTTCGTAAGATGCCTGTAGAACTGTGACGGTTTTCTGTCTCCTAATTCCTCGTGCATGAGGAGCTGCTTTAATTTCTTCTCTTTGGAAGCAGATAATCTTTTTATCAACTCGCTTTTTAGCTTTTCGTATTTATTAGTAGTTGGGGGGTAGGTGATTATGTCCTCCACCTCGCAAGCATATTGAGGGTCCAAATTCCCCGTTACATAATAAAACTTGGTCTCGTCAGTTTTTATATTTGACAGAGCAAACTGTGCTTCCATCTGGGAGAACCAAAGAGCTGGTTTCTCGGCGTAAAATGGTGGGATTCTTACACCAACCCGAAATGATTCACGCGTGGTCTCACCCGCATGTTCCGGAACGTTCGGTGCCATTTCGATGCGTGCTTTAGGCTCGCTCATCTTGCTTGTGTTCTTCGGGGTCACCAGTGTAGTGATATGTACAATTAAGAAGGAGTGTTGAGCGAGTAAAAGTTGAAGAGAAAGAGTTTATAGATAGAAAAGACAGTTTATTGAAAGTCACGAGCACACACACACACTAAAAGTCAGAAGAAGAAGAATAAGTTTAGAAGAGGCACAGAATTACACAGAGACAGTTACAAATTATAAATTATAAAAATAGGACGCGGCGGATACAATTTACTTAGAATTTCGAATTGAGCTAATAGCGTGTAAGCGTACAGCTGACTGCCCGATCGGCCGGTGCATCGTCCATCGGCGCGGCGCAAGCGCCGCCCCTTTGTGACGTACCGTTCGAGACAATGGGACCGGGCAGCGGCCGATCTATTTATTTACTACTAATAAATATGTTTGCGTGACCGCTTTACATACAAATAAATATGTGTATTATTTTACAATATTTTTTTTTTATCTTTATTTATTTTTACAAATTATCTATTTTTTTATAATAACATATTTTTTTGTAATTTTTATATTTTTTATATTTATGAAAATACATAATTATGCTACACTTCCCAAGGACGGTGGCACATCGGCAATGTAAGGGATGTTGTATATTTCTAACTATGATTAAGTGGACGTTTGCCTAAGGTTGTTTGACTGTCGGTATTCTACAGGATATACTTTGTAGAGTGTGCTCAGGAATTGCTTAATTTAGTTCCTCCCTTAAAACACGTTCGTAACGATTTACTTCCTCGTTTCTGATACGCACCGCTCGGTCTGGAATATTCATATTCCCAACCACCTATAATATGGATACCTTCAAGTCTGTAGTGAATAGGCATATTCTAGGCAAGCGCGCTCAACCTCAAGCTGTATCATCAGTTTCCTCCAGCTCAAGCGGGATAACAGTCAGACTCTAGATTGTATATACAAAAATACCTTATTTTATTTTTTAAAATTTGTGAAGTTTACCCTGCAATAAATGGTTATTCAAGTAATTTATCAATTATAGTTTGCATAATCACATTTTTTTTTATAAATTTCTTTGTTAATAACAATGTTTTATTAATATTAACAAATACGAAGCTTTGCTTCGATAGAGAGTGTATCGATAAGCTGATATTCATCTGCTAGTGGTATAAATATTAAGAGTTCATATAATAGTAACACTATTAACAAACGTAAGGACAAAAAATAATAATAATCAAATTGTAAATAAAAACTCTATAAATAATCCTAGTCTTGTTTTGAGAACTGAAAAGTCGAGACTGTGACAATCTTGAGAATCAATTAGCATTTCCTGTACATTCGGCGCGGGGAATACTAATTAAATTCAAGTATCAATTATTTTGAAAATAGAACGCTATAGTTCTTTGAAAATGGTTCCATATTTGTAATGTTTTTCAATAGAATTTCTCTTTTGTACTTACACTAGCTTTCAGAACTTTTATTTACGTCAGCTATTGTATTATAGGAAGGCGAGTCGGCCCGACCCTATTCCAGTAATCAAATGAATAAGCTGTATAGAAAAACAGAATGATTGGAGGTTTACAAAATCTATATAGATTTTCAATTGAAAGTAAAATTTGAGGAGTCCAGATCGATCAGACAAGTCAGTGAAATTGAGAACCTCTGGATAATCAAAGGAGATATTTTTTGATGTTCCACAGACCAAAGAAATTCAGCTACACATGTCCCCCGTCTGTATAAGCACCACGGTGATATAACCCGTCTCTGTTAAAGAGCTATATAAAAGACCAGCAGTTTGATATTTAGGGTTTTTTTTTTGGAATATTGATAATCATTACCAAAATAAAGCTGTTTTGAAACTCGTTGTGATTTCGAAAAAATCTCATTTGAAGTGTGTTTTACGTGCAGGAAATAATGCGTTCATGTAATAATAATTTCCTTACATGAAGGCGCTTTAATTTAAATTTATATAAGAATATAATTTCTTAAAGCGGCTTTAAAGTTAGTTATCGTTTAATGATCTTACTTAAAAATGTTAAGTTAGACTATGATTTCTCTCTTTGAATAGTTTTCATGCAGTTTTCATCAAAGGAGTGATTCACGAAGGATTGGGTGTATAATTCGGTAAGATTTTGCTATTGGCTGAAATATGCCGATGATCGATAGATTTAATTTATGTTTACCTATATATTAAACTTAAAAATATAGTCTAGGAATAATAGCGCTAAAATCTTCATTAAAAGTATATTATCCCTATAGCCTCCTCTGGTGGCAGGAGAGCTGGTTCGATTATTTCCCAGATTATCAGGGATATGCTGCTAGCAATCTTGCCACCATTCAGAATTTGTGCAGTAACTATTTTTTTTTTTTTAATTCTATTAGTAATGCAAAATTAATTAAGGAATTTATAAAAATTCTATTTATCCCTATTATTAAGCTTATCACTTGTGTCAGGAGTGGGGACAACGATAGTCCAAGGGGTCAGTATCGATCCTGCGACTTTTTACATCGCTGCGGCGTCTCGTAAACCATTGCGCTATTTAGGTAATAATTAAGTGTTGTTCATAGCTCTTATAAAATCCTACTTGAATAAAATATATAAATATATAAGCAGCGGTGAAGGAAGATCTTGAGGCTGCACATTACTGTTAAAAATCTACAACACGTGTACACACAAACATAGTTTTAAAGGAGTTATCCAGCAGTATGTAAATAGGTATGTATGTCTATGTACTAATATATAATGTAATTATTCAATGTATATCACCATATTCAGTCGGAGCTAAGCCGCTTATAGATCTATCCAAGAACATACAATTTAACGTTCATTAACAAATATACTCTAAATTTGTTTTTTTATTATTAAATTAGTCATTTTACGCACACGAAGACCTTGTAACCACGATTGACACTCACACTAATACACATATAAAGGTATAGTTTATATCGTATTGAAAGAACTATAATCTATTTGTAAATCAAACCAAATAAAATCAATCACAATGAAACATTTTTGAATCGCCGATATTTAAACAATATCACAGTTTCGGAAAGCCGTCTTCAGCGAGAAGAAGCTGCATGGTAGAATATACTACAAGCCTTTTCCTCAAGAGGAGAGGTAATTTTGATGTGATATAGGTAGGCGGACGAGCAAATAGGTCTGATGGTAAGTGGTCACCACCACTCATAGACAATGGCACTGTAAACTTTATCCACTCCTTACATGATCAATGTGTCACCGACCTTGGGAACTAAGATGTTATGTTCCTTTCCCTATAGTTACACTGGCTCATTCTTCAACCTTCAAACCGGAACACAACAAATAGTTTATTATTAGTGCTTATTGCTGTTTGCGATAGAAAGTCTGATCAGTGGGTGGTACATAACTAGATAGGCTAGCACAAAATCCTATCCCCAAGCGTAGTTCTTCGGTGTTCCTTGTATTGCTTTTATAAATGAATCCATCTTCGCCTATGTATCGTATTTGGTAGTATACAAAAGTATGTGGACCCTTCGAAAGTCACCGTATAAATTCATTCGAAACACACGTGTATATTTTAGTCTGTGGTCGCATTTACCCGTATTTTTTCCCACGAAATCCCCGAAAACTATAAAACAAATCCAACGTAAATTCGAAATAGGGTTAAAATAAATAAATATTAAACACGATCTCATGAATAATTTTGCACACCCTGTACTGGCGTTACGATGAAAAAATACAATTGAATACTGAAAACAGTGTTATTATGTGACGAATGGGAGCTGCTGTATGTTAATAATTCATATTGTATTAGGAAACACGGGGAGATGTTACATGTCACGAAATATGATGTAATGTCAAAAGAAAGCCATCTCGGTTCAGTGGTTAGAACACCTGGATCTTATCCGAAGGTCGTTGATTCAAACCCGGAGGAGTACCATGTGTTTTCATGTGCTTGATTTGTGTTTTTTTTTAATTAATAAGACCGGCAAATGGACCGCCTGTTGTTAAGTGGTCACCACCGCACATAGACATTATATAGCGCTGTGAGGAATTTAAATTTAGGAAATCCTTACTTCGCCAACACACCAACTTTGGGAACCACGATGTTCTGTCCCTTGTACCTGTTGCTTATAATTTGACCCGTGCTCGGTGATAGAAAACATCGTGAGGTAACCTACACGTGTTGGATGAAATTCTGCAACATGTTTATCCAGTCTGCATTGGAACAGCGAGATGCGATAACCTCTAAAATCCCTCTTCGATATAAAAAAAGCTTTTTACCCAGCAGTGTATCACTAACTTTTTTTGTAAACAAATAACGTTTGAAAGCGTATGAACAACTCAACCTTGAAATTTGACGTCATTGTTCAATATTTTTTATAGTACAGTATAATAGTTTTATTTTAGTTTTACGATGTACATTGCTCGTCGTACACTCTACATCATCATCCCCTTCGTGTATCTGAGATCACGTTTAGTATTCAATCCTATTTGGACAAGCTATCCTTTACATATATCAATGACATTATATAATATCAATACATCCTTATGTATATAAGATTTTAAAATAACATGGCTATTTTTATTACAAACAGTATTTTAAACTCCACCAAATAAAAATAAAAAAACATGGTAAATATCCTTATGTATGATTTAGTACCATAGGGAATTTAATATTGAGTACTTAATTTACTAGCCGTGTATCCAGACATCCGATCGGAATTTTGAAATAGAATATTCTAATTATTGGAGTTTTTTAACATGTGTTGTTTACACTCTTTCATCCTCCATAAAATTTTTCATCCACAATTTCACCCTCTTAAGGGGTGAGTTTTCAAAGCCATTCGATTGTATTTTACTAATGAATACAAAACGAAAATGTTCATATTTCAAACATTGAAAATGGCGAACTACAAAATAAATTTTCATCCCCCTAAGATTCAATTGAATCCACTGACATGATGATTTTTTTAAACGCATAATCATAAGCCTAAACACCTATTTATATATTTCTAACTATCAAAAATGAACTTCCAAACAAACTTTCATTAAAATTTTCACGCTTTTATGATAAAGTTTCATTCCCATTTAACGTCCTTAGAAGGTTAATTAAAAAAAATATTTTCTTAACGTAGGTTACGTTTCACAATAATATCTTGTAGGAAATTTCATCCCACTAATTATACTGTTCGTCGTACGTCAATCAGTATTTATATATATTTATTTTGTTAATTAGATAATAACTTATGTATAATCAACTATCTACATCTATGCTATACATTCAAAGCAGCATTTATTGACCTAGAAAATAATGTTACAGAAGATTAAGAATTAATAACATAGTGTGGGTAAACTCATCATACTATATTATACCGCCAAAAATGAATCCTTAGTACTATTAGTGATGTATATTTTTTTTTTATGATGTCGGTAGGCGAACGAGCAAATAGGCCACATGATGGTAAGTGGTCACTACCGCCCATAGACAATAGCGTTGTAAGAAATAATAACCATTCCTTACATCACCAATGCGCCACCTCGGGAACTAAGATGTTACGTCCCTTATGCCTGTAGTTACTGGCTCACTCATTCAAATCGGAACACAACAATACTCAGTATTGCTATTTGGCGGTAGAATATCTGATGATTGGGTGGTACCTACCCAGACGGGCTTGCACTAAGCCCTACCACCAAGTAGTAGATGTAATTAATGGTTAAAATTTCTTACGGTGCCAAATCAATAGGCAAAAAATGTTCTCATTTATATTGGTTTTAATAAAAATACGTAACAGCTAATTAGCCAAAAGACTATTTCTTCACAGAACGAGTTATTACTTTTAAACGTTTTACTGTATTTTCGTGGTGTACGATGTAAATAAAATAAATACACACGTAAAATATATATAGTTTATTTAATTATGCCTTGTTGTTATAGTGGAATGATTGAAGGCCAAAGATCCTGAGCTTACCCAAGATCAGGCCAATAAAAAGTAATTGGGTTTTCCGTAATTCTCAGTAACTGTCAGTAAGAGTCTAGTTGTTAGTGTATACGTAGAGCTGTTGGTTCTGTCCCTGAACTCTTTCCGTTCCTGCCGAATTTGCTGCATTATGAGAAGGCACCTGTGTTTGAACACAGACTTGTGCACTATAATATGTCTTGGGCAGTTGATCGGTCTCCCAAAAGATTGGCAGTCAAACCGAGATCGGTCAGGACAAAATCATCAAAATCAAAATATATATCATTCAAGTAAGCATCTACAATCACTTTTGAATAGACATTTTACAAAAACTATATTAACTGAAACTACCACCGATTCGGAATGTAGATTCTACCGAGAAGAACCGACAAAAAACTCGGTAGTTACTCTTTTCCAAACATTTAAAATACAAACCTGGAAGTCAGCGAGTATTAGCTCTACGCTTTTTTATCATCTATATAATCTTGTACTGAAAAGTATGTTTTTTTTATTAATATATTTTATACAAATGGTTTGAATTTACAGTATGAATCAGTATTATCATCAATTATATATACCTAAGTGGTAACAACCTAATACTCATAATATATACATACATTATATAAATAATTCTCCTCCTTAACCATTAATGGCATATCCCTCATTTCATTTCCATTATACAATAATATTCATCAATAGCGGTCCTTTATAGCTCTAATTAATAACCAGATCCATTTACGATTAAGCATTAGTTAATATGACTCCTATAAAATTACAATGAGCAACAAAAAAAATAATTTAAAATAAATTTTCATCGTATTTAAATTTTCGCGACTAATGTCCCTCCTTTAGAAAATTGCGTCCACCCTTCATTATGGCTCGTAAGTTTAAGCCGTTAAGAGCTATAAGTATTTCCACCTTAACGTAATATTTATACATTGGATTATGAATTCTATTGAAATGGTTACAAAGTTCAAATTTCCCTGTGTGTTACTAAGCACAATCAAGTCATTTGCGGTTGCCTGATAAGTAGGTAAGTAGTGAGCTCGAATCGAAGTTGAACACTGAGTTTAATTGTATTCCTAATTACAAAACCTAGGTTGGTAACGGAGCTGTTTTATTTTCTAGAGGAAATAAAACTAGAGAGATTATGCAGGCACGTTTGCTATTTCTGTTAAATGGTTTAAATTAGATGTTTCTTGAGTGTAATTAATAATAAAAAAACGTCTGTAACTCAATTAACGCGTAGGTATTTAATCTATACTTAGTGGTACCCGTCTGGGTAGGGGCTTTGTGCAAGCCCGTCTGGGTAGGTACCACCCACTCATCAGATATTCTACCAAACGGCAGTACTCAGTATTGTTGTTTTACGGTTTGAAGGGTGAGTGGTCCAGTGTAACTCTGCAGACACAAGGGAAGAAGTTGATGGTGCATTGGTGATGTAAGAAATGGTTGTATTTCTTACAACACCATTGTATATGGGCGGTGGTGACCACCTAACATCAGGTGGCCCATTTGCTCGTCCGCCAACGGATACCATAAAAAAAAAGCTTTTGAATAAGCGGGAGAAGTCGTAAATGTCCCACTGTTGGGTAGTGGCTTCTACCACCACGCTGTTCCAATCCAAGTAATTGGTTACACGTTGTTCTAATTTTCTCACAATTTTTTGACAATCCAGTCGCATCCAATCCAGTGCTGGATTGAACCAGCGATCTTTGGTTATGATTCTAGTATTCAATGATAAAATAGCCATTTCAGCTATGTATCGTCAAATCTAGTCTCGGTTGAATCTAGGACTGTCACTATTTTAATAGCATATTTGACGCCCTTAAGGGCAGTATATATTTATATAATTATGTTTACATTGTAATGGTAAGTAAGCCAATAGCAGGCTTAGGAATGGTCAATAAAATGATGGTAATCACTTACCATCATCTGTTTTTCAAGAATAAATTGAATAATATACAAAATTTAGTATTATGTGTTAGAAAAATATTGTTTAAACGACGAAAACGATTCAAAAACTTAATGGTAATTAACCAACGGTTCATACAAAAATACTCGACTACGTCGCTAGAAGTGATGAAGAAGAAAAATAAGTAGTACAGATTCAAAATAAAGGAAGTTTTTTTTTTAACAGAATGTCAATCGATTGTAAGTATAAAAGAGAAACGAGAAAACAGCAACAAGAAGAAAACAAAACTGAAAATCGCTTATTTACTTTCCCGGTGACGTATTCGGATAAACGGGATTATAACGATATGACGATAATATAACGATATTTAAAATTATCAAAGAAAAAAAAATTTTTTAGAAAATATATATTTAACTTCAATTGTTAGTGATCAGATCTTGCAACAGTATTGTATACCAGAATTTACCAACTGGTTGGAATTTATCACTTCGGTGGTATCTCAAAATATGGTACCATGGAGATGGTCTCAAACAAATTTAACTGAACTACTGAGTTTCTATTCGGTGCTTTTCGGTAGAATCTACTATATACTATAATTCAATACTGATGTACCTGATGTATTGAAAGCTTTCTATTAGAGCATATTTGAATAAAGAACATTGTGTATACGGCCTCTTTTTTATTTCCATATAATGCAATTGTTGTTAAATATGCACTAGTTTGATATTGTCGTTCGTCTGATATTAGTCACGGTGGATAATCTCGTGTGAGACCAACCAACTGTCGGACATATTATATTATATCACAGCACTCTGTATTCCGTTGGGAAGGAGTTCAGGCGCAGGATCAACGGCTTTACGTACTTTCCAAGGTACAGCACTGTACACACTTACAACTTCCTGATTTCAGTCTTACTGAGAAATTTTCGATTGAAAAACGCAAGAGAATTTTATAAGTCCGACTTGCGGTTCGAATTCAGAACCTCGGGATCTGTATGAATTAAGCTTCTAGACCGACGAAGCTGTTGCAATTTTATTACAGTTAATCCTGAATAATGTTATAATGGCAGAAGTGACGTTCGTATATTACTCATTCACGTCTTAACTACTCAACTAAATATCATGAAATTATTTGCTATTAGACGTACAGAATTTATAAGGTAGAAATTATAAGGTACTTGACCCCTCACACATAAGAGTGAAGCTGTAAAAGGTCTATCCCACTGCTAAGCTAAAGTCTCATCTCCCTTTTGAGGAGAAGGCTTGGAGTTTATTCCATGTGGCAATATTAATTGAAATTGACATGAACATGAAAATTCAGTGATGCTTGCCATGGTTCGAACCCGCAATCATTGTTCAACAAAATGCACGCGAAATTATAAATTATATTATCATTATTTTATCGTTCGTCGAAATAACCCCCTTTAAGGTGAATAAGAATGTTTGCGGGAGCAAATGGGGTAAAAGCAAACGAGTTCCCGAAGGCTGTTGAAAAGTAAAGAAATCTAAGAAATAGTAAAACGCTAGCCATCCACAGCCAAGCTTCCATTGAGCGATAAGAGGGAATACGAATTATATATATATATATTATATATATTTTTTTTTTTGGTTAGGAATAGTAGGGACGTCTATTTTTATATTGATTATAATTCTGTCCTTTCATATCAAGTGTCTAAACTACAGTAGAACGCCGATTATCCAAATTAATTGGGATGGGACTGGAGTCGATTCGAATAATCAAAAAATTCGGATAATCGAACGAACTGCCACACATACCATAAAGTTTATTAAGTTTTACAAAGTTCTACAACCATAACAGTTGAAATATATCTGGACTTAAGCGATTTCCTACTTGTTATAGCAAAACTAAACAAAAATTCTTTTTTTTTATTTTTTATATTACGCTTAGGACCGATTCGAATAAATGGCGGTTAATCGGTGTTCGGATAATCGACGTTCTACTACAATTTAATTGGTATAAATTTCTAGGGATGTACGCGAAAATACTGATACAAATCAAACCCGCTACAGTTGTAAGTGATGAATACTTTAATGTTAATACTTGAACTACTAGATATTCAGACTTGCATTATATTTACCATTCAGATGACTACTTCGTCTTTATATTATAATGTAAATATATTATCTTTATATAGTATTATTAAATAATAATAATTGGAAAAATAGTACATAGTATCCATAACAATTGCGATGAAATCCACTATTACACATACCGAATTTTATATTATAAGAAATATTTACAATGTTTTGTAATTCATATAATAATAATCTTATATTTAATATAATTATGAACCTTAGAGAGAGAAAAAATTGCTAATTTTTCTTTTCAGTAAAGTCCAAATTCCATTGATAAAAAATTTAAATCAAATAATACTTAATTAATATAGCATGATATCGCGCTATATGACACTAGTTTATAATACACAACGAGCCTTAACACACGTGTGGAGTTTAACGCTGAATAAAGTGTGTTAAAGAAACATAATGAAGAATTTTTTTATTTGTGTTTCTTGTTAGTTCAGAATGTCTAGACTTTGAGATTGAAAGGTTAAATATGAAATGTTTTCGGTGTAATAAAATTCATTAAGCAGACTTTATTTGGGATTTACACTCAAGTTTCTGGAACGTTCTCTTACGTGGCTTATAGTAGAGTTAATTGATAGGAATATAGAGATCGTCACGTCACAAAGCGTTATGCTCCTCCCTTTTCCTCTCTGAAGGAAAGAGAGGGTGTATTTTATTTGGATTTAAATAATATTTTTTAGCATTAGCAGCTTGTAAATTTTCCCACCGCTGGGCCTCCTCTCCCTTTTAGAAGAAGGTTTGGATATTCCACCACTCTGCTCCAATGCAGGTTGGCGGAATACACATGTGGCAGAATTTCGTTGAAATTAGACACATGCAGGTTTCCTCACGATGTTTTCCTTCACCGCCGAGCACGAGATGAATTATAAACACAAATTAAGCACATGAAAATTCAGTATGCCTGCCTGCCTGGGTTTGAACTTCGGTTAAGATGCAGTGGTGAGAAGGCGTGCATATGCAGTAAATAATATTATTTAAGCTTATTCATTGTTAATGTTTTAATTTACTCGGGATATTTGTCCGGGTGTCCCACGACAGATTTCTTATTTATATACATATTTTAGGGTTCCGCTTTGTTCTCTACTTCAAAGTCAAAAAACAAAAATCTTCATTCAATATAAGAGCGTCACTTCCTTATTGATACTCAAAATTCTACCACCGGTTTGGAAATAAATATTACTCAGCGTGACCTTTTACGTCATATTTTACTTATTTTTTTTTTTTTGAATAATTATAGCGTTCATATAATAATAAAATTAATATTTCCGCTCCTAACCCGGGTTTATCATCTCATTGTAAAAATGTGCATACAATTAAAAATCCGTCTGTAAATCACTGTCTCATTGCTTCGAGTCTATAAGACGAAAATATTTCAAAGGGTATTGAAAAAATAAGTTTGCTGGTAAAGTATGAACGGCACATTTTCTTAATTATTTATATTTAATTTATTGTAATTTTGTCGTTTATATTTTTTGCAGTTTTCGTAATTGACAAATATACTCTTATTATTTACAATCGCTTATGAAACCCTTTCTAATCGGTAACGCTGATCGGTTTCTGTCAAATTAATTAGGTAATCTGTCAGTGTGGAGCTAAAAAATCTTCGAAAATCAGCTTTGAACTTTTTTCATTGTATGCATCCGGGATTTCGGCATAATCTGAGTGACCTTCCTTTTTGTGTCGATACACTGTTTTGAATTATTACTTAAATATTATTTATTTTTTATATATACTATAGATTTATAAGCATTTGTATATTGTATTACAGATCTTCAAGCCGTGTGTCAAGCCGTCAACCCAGTGTGGTGCTAGCTTTGTTAAGATACTTAAAGGTAGGGCTTTAGGACAGCAATGCTTACTATTATTGTGCTCCGGCTTATGAGGGAGTGCGCCAGTGTAACTACAGGCACAAGCGACATATCATCTTAGTTTCCAAGGTTGGTGGCGCATAGGCGAAGTAAGCGATGGTTTATTTATTTATTTATTTATTTAACACTTTTTTGTACACCACAAGTACAATCACAAACGATTACAAAATATACAAACTAATAACCTAATGGTGAAACAAAAGGCGGCCTTATGGCTTATTAGCCATTTCTTCCAGACTACCTTGGGTTAGAGGATTGTGTTTGGAAGACAGTATAGGGTGGTGCAATTTTTATTTCTAACAGCGCCAATGTCTAAGGGCGGTGGCGACCTCTTAACATCAGGTGGCCCATTTGCCTCTCCACTTAACTATGCTTAATAAAAAAAACTAACAAAATTACACACATAATATTTCTGTAGTAAAAACTAGGCACATAATATTTCAATCCATTTAATCTAGGCTTAATCTATACTATAGCTAACAAAGCTATTAAAAAATTCAAATTATTCACTCAAATGTCTTTTGAAACTAATTAAAAAGTGAATCGTAAGAAGTAGATCATTAAAATACATCTCACTAACTAACAAGTCGCATTAATTCCTAACTTTTTGTCGCGAGCAAATTCAAATGATTTAGTAAAACTATGGAGACCCGATTTGAACTTTCCGTTGTGAAATTTTATGTTTTTTAACTTAATGTCGGCTATTTATGGCGTAATTTTAAGCGTCAATAGCGCAACGGTTAGGCCTAGCGATGTAAAAAGTCGCAGGATCGATCCCGACCCCTTGGGCTATCGTCGCCCCCACGTCCCATGTCGTAACCTAACACAAGTGATAAGCTTAAAGGCAGGGGTATATATCAAATATGAATATTTGTAATTCCTTAATTTATTTGGGGAATTGCTATTATTCTTCGTAATATATGTCGTCGATTATGAATAATTATTAACTTGATGATTTTGTTGTATCTGTGGGGTGTGAACGCCGTGACATAATGAGTCACGTGATCGGAATCGTTTAATAGGCAACTGTCACATTTTGAATTCTTTCGAGAGCGATGAGTCGGAAGCTAATTATTATTATAGAGATTCGTGAATTCCAAACGGGACCGTTGGTTCACGCAACTCGGATAGTTATAATATACCTACTTAATAATTTCTGATTGCTGATTACCTACATAAAGTACAAGAATTGTCATATTGTATCGTCGTGGTTAATTGCCTGAGATATACGCCATGAACCCTGTACCAGAAGCTCATACTGATGACGGGCGTGCCGCTGATCTATCGCAGTCGCCGTCATATATATATATTTATTAAATGTTGGTATTGCTTTTGACCAATTTCAAAGACCGTTTAGTGGTTTAATTTTTCCTGCTTAAAAATCGATTTTGATTTTAGTTTCAATGTAGTTTTATTAATCCGAAACTATGATTTTTTTTATTTATTATGATTAGGTTTTTTGTTATAAAGCGTAAATTGAAATAAATTTCTTAAGTCGATTTTAAATTTTTGTTTCGTATTTTTTTTCATTTTAATATCGATTAATTTTTTTTTTTGTTAAAGGTGGGCAGAGAGTGAAATAGTCTACAAGCCTGTCTGTTCGTGTACTGGTTCGCATGTAGATTGTCAACACGCCGATCTTAGGAACTAAAATGTCTTATGTGCCTGTAATTACGCTGACACATTCACCCTTTCATCCGGAACGCGAAAATACAAATATATTTGAATATATAATTAATAAGTGGGTGGTACCTACCCCGAGATTGGTTTGCACAAAGTCTTATTTATTTATTTATCCTTTATTGCACCCAAACTTAAAACTAAAAATTACATTATTGCTACACAAAGTTGCATGAGGTGCAACAGGCGGCCTTATCGCTCAGCAGCGATCTCTTCCAGGCAACCTTTGGGCAGAGGATCATAATATTTACATATATGGGAAGGGTACAGTAATTTAAGTCATAATATAATACTTACATAATATAAAATTACACAATACACAGATAACAATAAATATATATAATATAAATATATACTATAATAAATATTTACATAAATAAATACATAAAATATATATATATAAAAAAAAAGGAGATATAACAGAACAAAAAATTATCAACGACAAAACGACTGCTTAATGCAACAAGTAAAAGTCCTTAACCATTCTTTTAAAAACGGCTAACGACTGTGCGCGTCTAATAGCTAAGGGTAGTGAGTTCCAAATTCGAGAAGCTTCAACAGACTTAGAATAATAAGAAGAAGAGTGGGAAGGAATGGAGAGAATTAAATTTTCATTCGAGCGAAGAGCGCGCTTATGAGTCTCCCTGAGGAGAGTGAAACGCTCTTTAAGATAGAAGGGTGTCGCTGGATTAAAAAGAATAGAATAGAGAAGAGATAAAATGTGAGTATTCCTGCGAAGGCGAATAGGGAGCCACTTGAGTTTTTGGCGAAATTCGGAAACATGATCATATTTGCGTAAACCAAATATGAACCGTATACATAGGTTTTGTAATCGCTCAAGTTTATTTAATTGCTCCTCACTTAAGTTAGTATAACAAGTGTCAGCATAGTCAAGAATAGGTAGAAGGAGAGATTGTGCTAGCGTAACTTTAGTTGTAATGGGTAAAAAGTTTTTCAATCTTCTCAGTGAGCCAATGGAAGAGAATATTTTTTTACTAACCTCATTTATTTGAGGTGCCCACGAAAGGTGCCTATCAAAGATAACACCTAGATTTTTTACTGTTTCACAGATTGGTATGCAGACGCCATCAAAAAGGACAGGTGGTAATTGTTTCCAGTCAATCCGTGAAATAAGTCTCGGACTACCAATGATAATCACCTTTGTTTTTGTGGGATTAACTCTCAGACCATAGGATTTACTCCATTGACTTATGTGCATCAAATCTTTATTTATTAAATCAATGGTGTCCGAGAGCCCGCTAAATTGAGTCTGTGAATATATTTGGAGATCATCTGCGTACAAGTGGTAGAGAGAAGAAATGTGATTAGTGATAGAGGTAATGAATATAGAAAATAATAAAGGAGACAACACGCCACCTTGCGGGACGCCAGCGCTTAGCATACACCAGTCTGAGTTACGACCATTAGTGTATACGCGCTGCCGACGCCCTCGCAAGTAACACTGAAACCAGTCAGTCACCTTAGGAGATATGTTAAGAGAACGTAGTATAGCTAGTAAAATGTCAAAATCGACAGTGTTAAATGCATTACTGAAATCCAGCAGTGCTAACACTGTAATCAGTTGGTTGTCCATACCAATTCTGATGTCGTCCGTTATTTGAACGAGGGCAGTAGCCGTACTATGACCACAGCGAAAACCGGATTGGAAAGGATTCATAAGGTTATTTTTGGATAGAAAGGGAGTCATTTGTTGATATATAAGACGCTCAAATACTTTTGATAAGAAAGGAAGAATCGATATTGGACGGAATTCGGAGTAACTATTCGGATTGGACTTTTTCGGTACAGGGATTATTTGAGCATCTTTCCAGATCGTAGGAAATGTACAGGATTCTATCGACAAGTTGTAGATAGATGTAATGATAGGAGCTACAAGGTCAATAATGGGAATAATCATTTTACGGCCAATGCAATCTGAACCCACGGCATCAGAGTTGATGTCTAGAATGTTCTTCTTAACATCACATACAGTAAACTGACTAAAAGAGAAAGAAGGAATATTGGGAGTAGAAGACGCTGAAATATTTCTAATAGTGTTTGTTTTTGTCGTACCATCTATGGTATCCGAAGACGAGAAATGCTGGTTAAGGTGATTTATATCCAGATTATTTAAATTTAGTTCTTGACGTGCTTTCCCAATTCCAAGTGTTTCAAGAAATTTCCACACTTTAGAAGGATCATTGTCTTACCACCTATCTATCTATTTCCATCACGCCATGAATCTTTTTACGTTGGTATTAATTTTATAGCTATGTTTTAATTAATTTATAATTACAAAACAACAAATATTGCAACCAAACTAAAGCTAATTAGTGCGTTTGAAATCCTATTTGATCATATTTTAGTTCATTAATTATAGCTTTTTAATAATTATATATTTTATATACGACGAAATTATTTATTTTGTGCCAATTAACAACAGTCCGGAATACAAATATTTATAATGTAGTAGAAATTAAATATATATAATATTAATAACTAGCGACCCGCCCCGGCTTCGCACGAGTGCAATGTGGGTTATCCCTAAGAGATAGACATATACAATAGGGTTCAGCCCACGTTTGCAATTTAAGCGCAAAAAAATTGTTTATTTACGACATCACATTAGAAACCTCTACAATTATGTGTTTCTCAACGATATAATGCATGTGTGTTATACATATAAACCTACCTCTCGAATCACTCTGTCAATAAAAAAATACCGCATCAAAATGCGTTGCGTAGTTTATGTAAGCATACATAGGGACAGACACAGCGACTTTGTTTTATACTATGTAGTGATTAAGCGCCAATATCTTTGGTTGGTGGTGACCACATGCCAACGGGTGCCCAATTTGTTATTGTCCACGAACCTAAGTTATATAAAACTCTATCTATACCAGCACTTATCCGTGTTTGTTCTAAGCTTCTATCACCAATGGTTGTGAGAGATCACTATTAGCGATAAGACCGCCTTTGGGCACCATTTGTTAAATATTTTTGATTTCTCTTATGTACTCATGTGTTTTGCAATAAAGTATTTAATTAAAAAAAACAATAAACTGTCTAAGAGATAATATTAAAAAAAAAAAAATGGTTAGTTTACTTTACTTTACTTGGTGGTAGGACTTTGTGCAAGCCCGTCTGGGTAGGTGCCCACTCATCAGATATTCTACCGTCAAATAACAGTACTCTGTATTGTTGTGTTCCGGCTAGAAGGGTGAGTGAGCCAGTGTAATCATAGGCACAAGGGACATAACATCTTCGTTCCGGAGGTTGGTGGCGCATAGGTGATGTAAGGAATGGTTAATATTTCTTACAGCGCCTTTGTGTATGGGCGGCGGTGACCACTTACCATCAGGTGGCCCATATGCTCGTCTGCCAACCAATGCTATAAAAAAAAAGTTGACAAAAAATAACTATTATATTAAATTAATATTATTGACGTCATCCAGTTCGACCAATGACTGAGCTCACAGCGCTGACGTCACCCAGCCTCAACCAATAACAATCGCTTATTGTATAACCAATTATTCAGCACGTCTCTTTTCCGACTCTCCGAAAACGTAAAAACAATATTTGTCAATCTCTCGTAGGGAAATGTTACTTTTCCGTTATTTTTTCACGCAGCTATCTAGCGGTAGCAATTTCTATTTGAGATATTTTAAATTCGTATGCGCAGACATGAGACTGACTTAAGACAGTCGTTAGATAACTCATATATGTAAAAAATATACACATGTACATCATTTATATATGTATTAAGTATAAATTACATTTGACATTACATTAACAGTCTGTAAATTTCCCACTGCTGGGCTAAGGCCTCCTCTCCCTTTGAGGAGAAGGTTTGGAGCATATTCCACCACGCTGCTCCAATGCGGGTTGATGGAATAGACATGTGGCAGAATTTCGATGAAATTAGACACATGCAGGTTTCCTCACGATGTTTTCCTTGACCGCCGTGCACGAGATGAATTATAAACACAAATTAAGCACATGAAAATTCAGTGGTCCTTGCCCGGGTTTGCACCCGAAATCATCGGTTAAGATGTACGCGTTCTAACCACTGGGCCATCTCGGCTCTCAGAATAGTTTAGTTAATAGTGAAGTTTTAGTGTGTAAATATTTGTATGTATGTTTATGGCTGCACCGCCTACCCAGATGTAAATGTGATGTGTTAAAAAAATCTCTCTCAGATTGGGTTGTTTGGAAGAGATGGCCAATTAGCCATAAGTCTGCCCGTTGTAGAACACATCGAACATTGGTTTATATTTTTGTTTTTCTTTTTAGTATCATTTCATGTTTTTGTATTTTAAGTCCTAAGTCTGTATTTTGTGTTTGTGGTGTACAATAAAGTATATTAATAATTAATAATACTTTATAATTACAGATAAGTGTGTTATGTACCTAAATGATGTAAGTGAGGATATATTTAAGAAAAAAAAAACTTAGTGGTACAGCTTTGTGCGTGCTGTATTCTACTACCAAATATTGTTGACTTCCGTCTTGAAGGGTGAGAGAGCCAGAGTGTCTACAAGCGCAAGGGACGTAACATCTTGGTTACTAGAGTTAGTTGCACAGTGGTCTTAAATGTAAGTTTTAAAATTCTTGATTCAATGCCTATTGAAGATGACCACTTACCATTACATAAAAAATAAGATTACAATTAATAAATTATAACTTAATCAATATTGAAAACGAAATGAAATCAATCACAGCCGTAAAAGTCTCTCACTCTTTTTTTAAAAAAAAAGTCAAGTGTAGAATATCACAACATTCAAAAATCAAAGTTAGTTATCTACGACAATGGTCAGTCCCATAAAGCCTTTTCTACAGAAATCTTCAACAAAAAAAAAAATATATATATATATAACTAGGAATTGAGATCAATGATATATAACAATATTGTTCTCGTTAACGAATTTAAGATACGGCGGCAAATCTCAAAGGCAGGGATAGGAGATATAACAGCTTACAAATGTGACACGTCCTGATAGAGACAAAGCCCAGGACCAATGGTTTTATATTACATCTGAAGACGCAAGAAATCGACAACTTACTACCTCCGAACTGTTCATGTAAGTTACTTAATCACTACATACTATAAAACAAAGTCGCTTACCGCTGTCTATCTGTCTCTGTGTATGCTTAGATCTTTAAAACTACATAACGGATTTTGATGCGTTTTATTTTAATAGATAGAGTGATTCAAGAGGAAGGTTTATATGTATAATACATGCACAATATAGCAGAAAAACATTGATAGATTTAGAGGTTTCTAATGTGATGTCTTACTTCAAACTCCAGCTGAACCCTGCGAGATAGATCAAAATAATGTACTACAGTAATGTACAAACACCTTAAAAAGGTCTACAAAAAATACCGTGATGGTATATGTCCATCTCTTAGGGTTAACCAACAATAACCATTTTTTATCCTTTACTTTTTACGAGAAATAATAGCTTATTTTCGAAGCGATTTTAAGCAATACAGTATTAATCCTTATCCAATAAAGTACCTTAAATACATTGTGCATCTAGTATAGATGAATATGGCCTTTTTCAACGTGTAATTTAAATGAATATTTTCGAAGATACTACAGATTTAAAACGGGACTTAGCGGTTTGTGTTGTCTAATGCATAAAATAACAAAAGCTATGAAATTTGTATATAATGACATTCTGTAGTATATTTATTAATCAGTATTGCACCCGTGAGAAGCCGGGTGGGTCGCTAGTAGATATATATAAGCAGTTTAAGTAGATATGAATGAGATATTATTTTCCATAATATAAGCGTACGATTCTACTGTAATTATTATTACAAAACAATGATCAATGATACAAGGTTTTTTTTTAATTGCAAATTTATTCCTCTTTGTAATAAGCTATCACAATCACCCATATATATTAATAGGTGCTCGCCCCGACTTTCCATGCGAAAAATCATGTTTTGCTTAACTTAAATTTAACATTTACGCAGCGCTCGCAACGGCTTCAAAAATTTTGCAATTTTTTTATTAATACTCCTATTGGTCGTACCGTGATGCTATATAGCGTATAGCCTTTATCGAGATATGGGCTATCTAATGCTTGAATTTTTTTTTCAATTGAAGTCAGAATTATCTAAGCAAACAAGCTGCCGTACCATCGAATCTCATCTTTAATTCTTTGTAAACGAATACAGACAGACATTTGTTTTTATCTATTAAGATCTAAGCCAACGTATGTCTGTGCTGACGCAGCGCGCTTGTAATATTGATTCGAATTCCATGCACTTTACCTAGATTTTTCAAGAGACTAAAATTTTTGCCGTGACAAGAATTTTTTCGTGTACCGTAATAATATAAACAATTTTTTTTATTCGAAATTATTTTTAGTCACCTATGCTATGATCTTCTGTTCTATTTTATTTGTAGTTTTTGTAATACTCTTAGTTTTTGTAATGCTTTAAATTATTAACGTGTAATTTATTTAACATAATGTTTGACAAGAAAATTTCTTTCTCGCAGATTCAAACTATCTATGGCAAATTTCATGAAAATCAAAATGAGGTTTTTCGATAAATAAAATCATTACAACGTAACCTCGAGTGTTTGTATTGTTTAATAATTTAAAAAAAAAAAAACAAATAATCTATAAAAGATTGATATTAAATAAATATTAAGTTTTGGAGATAAATGTGTGTCGCAATAATAAAAAAAAGACTTCTAAATGTATCTGTACAAGCAAAACTGGTATCTCTACGAAACTGAGTACTTCAAAATCTAGATCAACAATCTTGTTAAAGGTATATATTTAAAAATCATTACTTTAAAGTGGATACATTCTCAGAAACCGAAAATGTAGGTTGACCGATTTACTCCCGTGCCTTCAAAGCTACTAAAACGTCATCAAGTATGACCGACAAAGACCGACAAAGGCCGACAAAACCCGAGAGCTATATAGCCACTCCGGTGTGAGTGTGAAAAATCATTTCCAATCTTGGCTTCCCACCAAAAGGGCCAAGTGGTACAAGCTATAACTCATACCATTCGATATTCAATTCTCATTCTATTTGTTGGCGAATGTATTACAATGACTAATGATAATTACAGGGTGACCGCTTTTTGATATTATTATAAAATGCTAGTTTCATTTTTGCGTTCGGATACTTTGTCAAAATTATTTACACATAAAAATAAAAAATTATACCTTTGCATAAAAAATAAATGAAAAACAATTATTGATCTATATTTTTATTGTATTAACTCGGTAATTAGAGGTAGAGTAGAGTAGAGAGTAGATTTTTTTATATAACATACCTAATCTATACATATATTAAAATTGGAGTGTCTGTTTGTAATATTAAAATAACCGCTTTTTACTAAATGCATATGTGTACACGGTGCATATACTATAATAACATTTTTACAATTAAAGTTGTCTATCTATTACGGTTAATCTATGGAACGTCTGGACCGATTTTGACGAAAATTTTAAAATCATTGGCAGATAGCTGATGTAATAAGGAGTTAGGCTACTTTAATTTTAGAATTACTTACAAAATAAGAATAAAGTCACGCTGCAATATCCAAACACTGTCCAGTACGTCGTCGTCACCATCACGTCGGGTGCCTTCTACCAACGACTTAATATCACAAAAGCCTAATAAAGAATTAATAAATTATAAAAAAAAAGTGAACTAAACAATATCTTTTTTGTAAAATTCAAACGCGTACGAAGTCGCGGGCACAGCTAGTATACATATATATTCATGGAACGCTTACGTCACGTGACGCTTCGATGCTTGAAAATACAATCCTAATACAAATGATAGCATTATAAACTCCAAACTACCTTGTTACCCTACTTTCAACACGGACCATTCGTTGGCATTTGATTAAGTATTGCTACTATCCGTTAGCACTTAATAATCGACTGTATAACATTGTATATAAGGTACAAAACCGTAGTACATTATTAAGTATCACCGTCTAAACGTAATCTGCACTAATGAATGCCCTATAACTTCAAGTTTAAACTAAGCTGCCGATTTGAGTATAAATTGGATTATATAAATAGTTTATTGATGATACTAGATACTAAGCAATGGATACACTTGTGAATATCATTATGTATATAGTATTAGATGCTAAACAAGAAATAAATAATAATGTATGGGATACCCGGATGTATTAAATAATAATAAATAAATATTGGACAACATCACATACATTACTCTGATCCCAATGTAAGTAGCTAAAGCACTTGTGTTATGGAAAATCAGAAGTAACGACGGTACCACAAACACCCAGACCAAAGACAACATAGAAAATTAATGAACTTTTTCTACTTCGACTCGCTCGGGAGTCGAACCCGGATTCTCGGAGCGTCCCCATGAAAACCGGTGCACACTACTCGACCACGGAGGTCGTCGTCGTGTTTGGGAACAATTAAATAAGACAATTTTTTTTTAATAAAAATCCGATTGGATTGAAACAATAACAAAAAATGTTATATTAAACCCTGTATAATTGATTGGAAGAGAAAGAGAGAGAGAAAGGGAAGGTCACCTGGAGGGGGCTTAAGGCAAATGTGAGCAGCGTTAAAGAATTTCATTGCAATTATAGATAAATATGTGTCATTGTTGGGCAAATACTAACTCTTTTCTCACAGTTGGGAGATCATTCAAATCCTAGTTGAGGATTAATGTTTTTCTTCACAGCCGCACACGAGATGAATCAACAACATAAAACAAGACAAATACAAAACAATGTTAGTCCGACTTTTGATAGGTGTTCTAAAAAAATTTTAAATTGTATTTTTCCTTTTTTTTCCTAGCAAAAGAAACTTTCAGTCAGGTATTGGGATGCCTAAAAAGGTCCGGCCAGCAACCGTCGTCTTATGAGTAGTATCTCTGCCGTGCTGTGTGTTGTCTCAATATGCAGACTCCATAACTCTGCACGTCACAACTGTATGATTTCATCGACTCCACATATATAAAAAGCGATTATTCCCCCTAAAAGCCAGCTCACCTCGTCTAGCAGATACATGGGGTATTCAAATATTTTGTATCCCTGCTATATTTATTCGAGAGAATCAAATTCGCTTCCAACCAGACTCAGGAACGTAGCGGTTCAGAAGCAGCCGTCGAACATTTCCCTCAGCCGGCTCCCTCGGGAAGCTAACACCAAAGCCTCCACGGAATACCATTTGGACCGAGCCCGACGTTACAAGTCCAGTTCTATTTAATGGATCATGTGTACATTATTAATGTAGTAAATTTTATGATTTTAAATTTTCGGATTTATTAATAATAATTGTTATCTGTCCGCTGACTTCATATGAATAAAATTCAATACTATGTTACTATTCCTTCCCCTTAAAGTTAAAAATTTCCAATAAATTATTGTTTGTTAGCGTCTAGAAGAAATTATTACTATGTAGATAATAATCGGTCAGTTTCTAGTATATAGAGTCAATTTTTGGCATAATATCTGTACGCTAAAAATAATGGGATACAGCAGGGCAAAATTGTTCATTTCATTTTCTTTTTTTATTCGAAAGAAAAAACTTTTTTCTTCCAGTAGCTAGAACATGTAACCTTAACCGAAGATTGTGGGTCCAAACCAGATCAAGAAGTAACTATAGTCTACTGAGTAGTGTCAGGAGAAAATCTACTACACGTGTATCTGCCACCGATTGGAGCAGCGTGCCGAAATAATCTTCAAACCTTTCAATAACAGGAAAGTCATAAGTCCAGCAGGTCGATACTACTTTAGGTACATCATAAATATCTCAAGACTAATATGTCATTTCTCTTTTGATATTGTAAATAAGCTACGACATAACTAAACACCATAAATAAAACATGAAAACATTTTACCGGCTTTATTAAAAACAGCCGGCGAACAAGATTCTGTTATAAATACGGCGAAATTATTTTACGCTTATTTCTATGCAAATTTCTCTTATCGGAAGCCCGCAATTTCGTATGACCTCATGTAGTTTTTAGGGTTCATTGTTTGAAACCAAAAAATCTTCTTAACTGTTGTTTTGTACTTCTTACATATTTTATTTCCAAGATTGTCCTTTTAAATACGCCATACGGAACTACATTTTTTTCTTTGTGTTTTATATGCATTGATGTTTCTTTTTTAATTTCAAATATGTAGGCCAACTGGTCAAATGGGCGATGGTGATATCACCGCCAAATTAAACACCGATGGACCACAAACCTTGATGCTAGAATTTCTGGAAAAGTCTTCGAAATGGCGGGCGGGTAACCGTGTCCCTCGTGGAATAAGCCTAACTCTGAAGCCAAGTGATATATTCAATATTCAATTCAAATAAATCTTAAGCAACTATTTACCAATTTAAAATTTACTTTTCTTTTTTAATTTACTTTTCAGCATAATTATCTGGTCTAAGGAAAACCACTAATTATTATTTATGTCATCTCAAAAACGTTAAATTATGTAACGTAACTCGTAAATTTGTTGACATCATTATACCAAATAATATTTTAATATATATGAGATACATTTTAAATAAAAGTTTAAGCTTTAAAACTTTAATAGCTCAGTAAATGAAAACCATGCGAAGATACTTGTATGTTTTGGATAGAAATCTAACATATTTGTATCCACCACTCTGCTTTAGAGTTGAGTGGTGGAATAAGCACAACAGTGCAATATCTGCAGACTGATTATTTTATATGAAAATGTCGAATCGTATCAAAGCCGCAGTTTAGCTAAAATAATACAAAACTTTCCTATAAATTATAGTTGTAGTTCTTGCGTGGGAACTGAAAATTAATTCAAAAAAAATATCCTAGAACATGATACATCCCCACCTACAGGAACTAGTATAAACCATCCATATATCCAATCAGACACACTAAAAATCGGCCCAGTAGTTTTATTAAGTGATATGCTGTACAAACATATCAATATATACACAGCCATATAAAGATTTTGATTTATATAAAGCATCAATCTCGAAATTCAAAGAGACGTACTCAACATCCATCGTATACGTTCTGAAAGAAAAATGTACTTTGCATTTTCGAATCAGAAAAAGTGGTGAAAAAAATTCGTTTTCAGGTTTTTCAATCCAATGCGTACAGACGAGTGAAGACGGAATACCTAAATACGCCAATCCTGTGTGGTCTTAGTCAAGTCATAGCTGGCTTGGAAAAAACATTTAATTTGAAACTTCTGTTAGTACTATTCGCATTGCTACCAAAAGTAATTTCAGCTTCTATGACTCGAGAATCCTTTTTGAAATATTGTATAATTTTTATTATTCTCTATTGACAGAACACGTGTATTTTTAGAGAAGATTTACACGTGCCGGATAAAATTCTTTAACACGTGTATCAAATAAACGTGGAACTGCATATTACAGTTCCTTGTCGTCAGAATGACACAATTATAGGACGTTAGTTTACATTACTTTTAAATAAATACAAAAATAATTCTATCCTAAAATCGAGGATTGAGTTCTTAAATGATGTAATCGTGGTAGAACCCAACATTATTTGTAGTTGAAACCTTTATTTGTTTAAAAATCATTTCGAAATTCGTAAGACAGCATTCCAGCCCGCACTTCCTCGGTTATCGTGGTTTAGGGGCTCTGTCATTCAGTCATATGCTTGTTTGTGGAAACACAGTTAATTTGGTGCTGCAACGAGACTCAGCAAATTGACTTTCTTGTTTATTCGTTATGACAAGTATCTTTTTCAACTTCACCAGTTTGTTTTATGGTCTGACAAATCTGGTAAATTGATTTGGAACTACAGTGGACTATGACTTATGACTTCGCCTATATTGCCCAACTGTTTATTGTGACGTACTTACACTATGAAGTTTGGTTCTCATATAAAATTCGTTGTAAAAAAGTCGGATATAATGACTTCCCTTATAGTGACTTGTATTTCTAATCAACTGATTTTGCGAAAATTTTACATACGATGTTGATAAGGAAAGCCTATATGTTAAAGTTTGGTTAAATTTTAAATAAATTATTGCCACTAGAAAAATCATAGTAATTGATGCAAAGAATAAATGCCGCTTGCATTCTTGCAGTCATTCCATGCGGTCAAGATTTGTATAATATTTGATTTTTCTTATAAAGTTATAAATATATCTACATTTTTTTTATGTAAATAATTATTTTGATTTCATATCCCGTAGGTCTTACTTAGTTCGCAATGTTATCATGGAAGAAGCTAGTTTATTGTAAAGTCATACAAAATATAACTATAATAGCGTTCAAAACTCGAGCAAATTGTAGAGTATCTCCGAAGTTTATTAAAATGTTACCCACACGATACTTATCTTTGCACTACATGTTCTTGTAACTAAAATATCTTAGGAATTAATTCTTGTCACTAAGAAGAGTCACTCCAGCACTGTAGATAGTATACCTAACCGAATATAAGCACCACTCGTGGTCTTGCTTTCCTATTGGCTTAACGTAGAAAATTGTCTATGTGAAAATTTAAAAGGAGACTCACGGGAAGTATTTAAAAGTAGTAATTCTAAAAAGCATTGCTTTGATATAAACATGCAGATCCTGAAATCTCCAGTCAGAAACTAATTAAACTTCTTACACTAACGTGCCATAATAGGATTGTCATCGTATCAAATCTAACAGTCATGCGGGTAGGTAGTCTTCTCAATACCAAAAGGTATTATTTTCTAGTCTAGTAAAGATTTAGTTATATATATATTACATCAAAATTTAATCTTCGTCTTAAAGTGCCATCTTCTTTCGAAGGTCGGGTCATTAAGGCAATTTGTATCATTGACGCCACGGCTCTGAATGAACGGGTGCTTTTTTTATAACATTGCTGCAGGTTTTTTGGCCAAAAAGTTACTTTTGTCTTCCTTGGATCTTGCACTAAGTGTAATAAAAAAATGAAAAGATAAATAATTTTTTTTTCGAAAATCTATACGAATAATGTATATTTTCTTGTTACAATGATTTGATAATATTGTCATAGTTTAATAAATAAGAAGATTGAATGAATATAAGGAAAACATGAAAAATTCACACACGTCGTATACATTTTGCGCCATCGTATCACACAATCGGACAGTCGAGCTAAAGGGGGCGAAACAAAGGATGGAAAATGGAATTTTCAAGTACTGTCTCGGTTGTGTCTAGTTTTACTCAGTCTGCTACAGGTGTTCCTACTTGTAATAATGATACTCGTTCATTTGTCTTCGTATACAGGATGTTTACTGCAAGCTCTTGTGGTATAATATCAAGTCTAGTACTAATGTTGACACATATTTTAAGTATTTAACGTTTCTGACAATAATTTGAGATAGCCCAGTGAATGAATATGTTTTTTATAAAGGGAGGAGGACGAGTAGGTTCGATGGTAAGTGGTCACTATCGCCATTGGATAATGGTACTGTAAGATATATTAACTATTCCTTACATCGCCAATGCGCCACCAACCATGAGAGCTAAGATGTTATGACAGTTGTGCTGTAGTTACACTGGCTCACATAATCTTCAAACCGGAACACATGAATCCTTAGTACTGCTATTTAGCGGTACTGAATCTCTGATGGGCTTACAAAAAGCCGGGCACCAAGTAAGAATATAAAATATTTAAAATTATTAAAATTTTGTATTGTAATGTGAATAATTCATCGTGTCTACTTTAACAGTCATTGTTAATTATTATTCTTGATTTATAATTATTTGCATATTTTATTAATAATAAAATATACAATAAATTATTTTACATGTCAATTTATAAATGTATTTAGCACGTGAATAATTAATTAAGATATAGTATATACGTCGAAAATCGTTGAAATATTTATTCACATAAGAATTATTAACATTAAGGCCTTAAATATAAATAAATTTGAATTAAAAATAGTTACTGTGTAATGACCGCTTGGAATGGTGGCAAGAATGCTAGCAGCATTTCCCCGTTGAATCGCAATGCCGATCCTCTGGACAAAAAACGAACCAGCCCTCCTGTCACCAATGGAAGCAATAAGGCGAGGTGTTATACTTTTAATATAGCTTTTATCCAAATATTATATACATATTGCGTATGGAGGTGAAATAAGGGTTTGATAGCTTGTATAGAAGTCCGTCATTTTTTAAGTTAGAAACATGAAACTATTTTTTTGGGATACTGCTTAAAAATGAGTAGATACGTATTTACTGGTTTGTGGATATTCTACCCTAAACTCTATACAAAGAGACCTTAAACTAAAACTAAGAAGTTTATTTAATCTACTATTTTTTATATAAATTTTAATAATTTTCGAATATATATAACATTTCCGTAAGAGTAGAAAAAAAAGCAAGTATATATCTTTATCAATACTATAGAGTATACATTTGTTTGTATTTTGGAGATAATCTCCGGAACTAACGATCGAATTTTTAAAAGGTGTTTAGGTTTTTTGATTAAAGTTACATTATTCCTAAGATTGATATATTTATTATATGTATATCATATAATTATTATTTGCAGGAGGTCGGGGTGGGTCACTGGTATGCTATAATATACTGAGAAGAGGTTTTGAAATGCCTATTTGAAAAAAAAAACTACTAAGCCAACATACGTAAGACTTATACCAGAACAACCGGCGTTTTAAAAGAAAATCTTTAAGTTTAGTATATAAGTAGTAGCGCTTTCCAGTTTCGTCCGCTTTAAATTCAAACTATTTACTTGACGAACATGAAATTCATGTTCCTGTAAAATATTTAAAAGCAACAACCACAAATCACCAAACCGAACTACAGCCTTCGAAACTAATAAAACGCCAGTAATAAAAGTAAACAACACGGCATTGCTTTAATTTCGCCCCACCACTGCCCCTTTAATTTCCCCCTTTATCTGGGACGTGGTACGAACAATAATTCGCAAAATGAAATTATTGCCTGGGTCAACGTATTAACATAATACAACACTCTCGATTTACGCTATTTCGATATAAATAATTCATATCGCCGGCTTCTGGATTCCGGTTGAATAACCATTTGTTTTAATATATAAATTAAAAAAATTACGAGTATATATATTTTTAAAGAAAACTAGGAATGTTAGTATCGATGAAATATTCACCGATTATTCTTTATCGCCAAGTTTTTTTTTTTTATCGTGTTCCTTGTTTAAAGATTGTTTAAGTAAAATGCTATAAATGTATCGCTGCTGGGCTAAAGCCTTCTCTCCCTTTGATGAGAAGTTTGGGAGTCCATTTCATCACACTGGTCCAATACGGATATATAGACATATAGCAGAATTTCTTTCAAATCAAACACATCATGATGTTTTCCTTCCCCGCAGAGCTTGAGATGAATTGTAAACAAAAATAAAGCACATGAAATGAATGGCGTTAGCCTAGTTTTGAAACCGAAATCATCGGTTTCGATGCACGCGTTCTAACCACTGTGCCATATTGGTTCTTAATTCTATAATAATTTATAAATTATATCGGTGAGTAATATTGTTGGCAGTGTGCTTAGGAATATTAATTTAAGACTTTAAATTAATTAGACAAAATTATTAAACTTAAATTGAATTAATTACGAGTTACTTGTACTGAATTAATAATATTATCTGTTTTATTATATTCGTATTTGAAGGCTGTAAAAACTTTTACATACATACATTAGCAGCCTGTAAATTTCTCACTTCTAAGGCCTCCTCTATCTTTAAAAAGGATTGAAGCATATTCCATCACGCTGCTGGTTTCTAGGTTGGTGGAATACACATGTGGCAGAATTTCGTTGAAATTAGACACATGCAGGTTTTATCAGGGTGTTTTACTTCACCGCCGAGCACGAGATGAATTATAAACACAAATTAAGCACATGAAAATTCAATGGAGCCTCCCTGGATTTGAACCCGAAATCATCGGTTAAGATGTACGCGTTCTAACCACTGGGCCATCTCGGCTCTTTTTTTTTGGGCCATCACGTTTGAAGATCATCAGTTCTTTAATAGTTAATGAGATCTGACTGACATTTTGTCTGTTATTTAGTGCACGATGTACAACGAAAGTAATCTTCGTTTTATTATTATTACAAACTATTTGCAACACTATTAACTTAATACAACGAACAATAAAGTATTTAGTATTAAAAAAAAAAATACAAAATATAAATTTAAAACAAAAAACAAATCTTTTGTTTCCGTTTACTCAGCGTTATGTCATGTTTATTTTGGCAATAAACATTTCCAGTCCGCGCTTAGTACTGAGCTGTATTCCGTCAACATTTGTCAAGCGGTAGGTTTTACCGTAACTATACGGTTTATTGTATGCATGTTACATGTATCGTTTGTTTGTATATGTGCATGTTGGAATACTTTATGTAATACGTGTATTGTAATGTTTAAATTAATGCGCTTGCTTTTCAATTCATCGTTCGAACCGTTATGGAATACTTTGAATGATTTAATATTAATTTAGTGTGTTTTGAATTATATTGCTAACTAGTTGGTGTCTGCGGTTTTGCTCGCGTCGTATTAAATTTCGTTTCAGTAGTTAAAGTGGTTTTAAGTTTAAACAACAAACAGACAGACAGAGTTACTTTTGTATTAATAATATTAGTATATTGTAATTTATATCATGACATCTAATCAGCTGTGGTTTATATTTTATTTCTGGATTATTATTGGTTTCTATTTTTAAGATATATATTATGGATAGAACGTTCTGTTTCAGAAAATTTTAGACAAACGTCGAGCTGCTGCTGACAGTTTCATAACAGAAAAACCAATAAGTTTTAATTTGACTACCCCGGACATTGAACCCAGAATATAAGCTAACATTATATCTTGTATTTTTTTTTATTTTAATTGACATTTTACAGTACATAAACATTTTGCTTGAAAATGAAAATTGTTCACAAATACTTTTTCATCAGTCGGTTTGAACATTACAGCTATATTGGATGATAAAACTATCATCATATCCATTATTAATAATATCTTTCCTTGGAGTAGTAATGCAAAAATCTTCATTAAAAATATAAGACCTCGCCTTTTTGCTTCCAATGGTGATAATGGCTGGTTCGTTTTTAGCCCAGAGGATCGGGATTGCGATTCAACGGAGAAATTCTGTTAGCATTCTTGCCACCATTCCACGCGGTCAAGATTTATATTGTAACTATTTTTAATTCAAATTTATATATATTTAATGACTTAATATTAATAATTCTTATGTAATTTTTTTTTTACTGTTATACATGTTAATGAATAATTTCAATAATATTGTAACTTTATATAGATGGGTTTTTGTATGTACTTGGTAACAAACGAGCGGAGGGCTCACCAACCAGATGCGCAATCTCGTTGATAATTGTTGGACATTGTAAATACAACGGACTTCATTGCAAGCGAATTTTCAGAATCGAATCTTTGATTTTCTATTACAGAGAAGTACACATTAATCAGTGAAGCAGTTCCGTATCCGCTTGTTAACATTACAGCCGAATGCTCCCAGTTCGGAATCACCCTTATATGTGCAATGCTACCCTTTTATATTTCAACCCTACCTGAATGTTCCACAAGATGTCCTTCATCACGGAATGAAGACACAAGAATAAAAAAACTTTGTTCTTGTTCACATGTTTTAATACAAAATGAATTATTTGCATATCTCAACAATACTCGGCTAAAGGTTGGCATTGGCGATGTAAGGAATGGTTGATATTTCTTACAGCGCCAATGTCTGTGAGCGATGGTAAGTACTTACCATCAACCGTTTGCCCGTCCTATATAATAAGGAAGTCTTATATATAATGTATATAACACATGTTTAATGTCCCATTACATATAACTGTTGACATTATTTTAACAGTGTTCCGCGATAATTTTCGACTTTATTCCTAAACAATATACTCCTTAAAAATACTTTTATACTCTTTAATCATCTTTTGACGACCTCCGTGGTCGAGTAGTGTGTACACCGGTTTTCATGGGTACGCCACTCCGAGGTCCAGGGTTCGATTCCCGGCCGAGTCGATGTAGATAAAGTTCATAAGTTTTCTATGTTGTCTTGGGACTTGGTGTTTGTGGTACCGTCGTTACTTCTGATTTTCCATAGCACAAGTGCTTTAGCTACTTACATTGGGATCAGAGTAATGTATGTGATGTTGTCAAAATTTATTTATTTCACGAAAATTTTACACAACAGAAAATACAAAAGAATACTTTTAAAAGTCTTTCGGATGGAAAGTTATTTATATAAAATCAATTGTTTATGATGCAATGAATACATAATATGTAAAGTCCCGTGTTGCCGCGAGATCGACATCGCTTATAAATGTATACGCTTTATACTGAGATGGTTGGATAGGTCTAAAATGTTGCAAACATTTTTTTCATAAATATCTCATTAATAAATGTGGAGGCATATACTTTAGTGCCTAACTGTAAACGAATATTTAACCAATATACATAATACGACTACTTATATCAGAGAAGAGAGGCTTTACTTTACTTGGTGGTAGGGCTTTGTGTAAGCCCGTGGGAGGTACCCACTCATCAGATATTCTACCGCCAAACAGCAGTACGCAGTATTGTTATGTTCCGGTTTGAAGGGTGAGTGAGCCAGTGTAACTACAGGTACAAGGAACGTAACATCTTGGTTTCCAAGGTTGGTGGCGCATTGGTGATGTAAGGAATGGTTAACATGGTGGTGACCACTTATCATCAGGTGGCTCATTTGCTCTTCCGCCTCCTGATATCATAAAAAAAGAGAAGTATTTGGTATGTTTGTTTAATGTATACGACAAACGAGCAGGAAGCTCATTCGATGGAAAGTTACTATATACCTAACTGTTTGTTCTTGCTTTGCACAAAAAATACTTGACCGATTTAGATAAGATTTTTGTGCTTAAATCTTTTAATTAATTTAAAATGTATAGTACTTGTCATGACAAGATTGTTTGGTTATATATGTTAGAGGTAATACTCTATATAATACTCTTAGTCTTGGTACAGCGCTAGCGCCAGACGTGCGTACTGACTGAAAGAATAATTATAAACATGTCGTAGGACAATAATTTAGATGCATTTAAATCCATATATATAAATATATAAATAAATAAATATATATATATATATATATAACTAAACCTAATTTAGTATTAAAACCTAAGTATTGAAACGCGAGCAAAGCACTAGCTTGTACTAGTATCATGTTATAGATAATTCTTTGTTGTTGCTGCTTACTATTATAGTATTTTTACTGCCTAAAAATAAATATTTCATTTAAATATAAAATTAGTTCATTCAGCAACGTTTTAGCGCTTCAAACGTATTAGGGGTTCGCGCTTTGAAAAACTCACAACTTCAACAATTTTTAATAATCCTCGGTTTTAATATTTAAGCTATGTTATCATTGAATGATGTTGATTAATTATTTAGCTGCACTAACAAATACACTTTATAGTTATACCATAAGTGGTTTAGTAAGTGTTTCGGGGAAGGTTTTAGTATGGTATTATTTTAAAATAGTCGGAATTCGCAGTTAAAATTTTTCCTCTTTAAATTTAGTCTATTGACGTGACTAGCGTGAAATTCATTTTTATAATTTTTATCACTGACACTGATGTATTGTTTGTATCATTGCATGTTTTTACTAATGGACAACATCAGATAATAGAGTTTCATAGATTCAAGTCAATTGTAAAAAATACATTGCTAAAGAAGGCATATTATTCGATACAAGATTATATTGATGATAAAAAAGCGTGGAGTTAAGGCTTGTTGAATTCCAGGCAGGAGACATATCATACTTATATAGTTGTATTTAACTAACATGACTGTATTTTTATATATTGAAACAGAGTAACTACTGAGTTTCTTGCCGGTTCTTCTCGGTAGAATCTACATTCCGAACCGGTGGTAGCTTTACTTTAAATGGTTTGTTAAATGACGATTCAAAAGTGCTTGTAAAAGCCTACTTGAATAAAGTATATTTTGATTTTGTTTTTTTTTTTTTTTTATTATGTTAGAAGAAATATTTATAGTAACGTTAATTTACTAACGAGCTCTTACAAAAAACAAAATTATATTTTATACGATTATAACATTATAACCGTCATATAACGTTTATGTGTTTTTTTTCTAATCAATCAAAATCTTATGTTATAATTGACTGCCTCGTTGATCTCGTAACTAGTTTGAATGAAAATGATGAGGTCTCAGATTTGAATTCGAAATCGTTCAGTTTAGTTGAAACGCAATCTGAATTCCTACTAACCGTCATATGTGTTATTTAATATGAGCACACCGACATACATACCAATGACTGATTCCTTCATCGTAGTATATAATAACTCTAATATTAAATATTTTAAAATACAAAGGATACGTACGTACGCACGTACGGGTTTTAATAATTCAGAAGTCATTATAATCTCTCAATTAACCCCAAATCAATACCGTTTATAATAGACTCCCAAAAATATGACCCCACCTGTATATGACATATTCCAGCATCGTAGAAAACAAAATGCTGAACAAAAACCGATAAATCATCCGGCCCTTTCAAAAATCGTTTTCATTGTCAGTTTAAACAAAGGAACGATAAATTAATTGCGGTCCCAATAAATAATTCAACAAAGGAAATTCGTTTAAAAACAGCTTTTTATATCATCGCAAATATTTTTCGGTATTATTAAATTTGTTTCCTACTGATTGTTCCAATTATGTTAAGCAAGCAGTGTTAAGGATTTTTTCGTATAAATAACGTTTATTTTTAAACGTTATTTATATTTAACGTTGAAATATTTCTTTATTTAACGTTATTTTTTTACGATAAAAATGAATATACATGCCTAAATGTTCCTAAACCTATTTATATGAACCAATTATTCTCTGTCGTCATATATTTCCTCATTCAAATAATTGTTAGCAGAGTCTTATAAAAAATTGTAACATATCATAAATCTGAGGGAGAGCCTTTGAGGAGAAGGTTTGGAGCATATTCCACCACGCTGCTCCAATGCGGGTTGGTAGATACACATGTGGCAGAAATAAGACACATGCAGGTTATTCAGGCATTCGCCGAGCACGAGATAAACACAAATTAAACGCATGAAAATTCAGTCAATGCCTGGGTTTGAACCCGTAATCATCGGTTAAAATGCGCGCGTTCTAACTACTGAGCCATCTCGGCTCTCTCACATAAATAATACACTAGTTAAATTTAGTAGTTGAATTGTTTTGTAACTATAAACGTAAACGTCAACAAATCAAATGAATGAATGATTTGTGATCAATCAATTTATGGAAGTATAATTTGAAACTATACAAAAACCAACTAGGAGATTTAAAAAAATAACAATTTACATATTAGACTAGCAAAACCCGGTTATCATTGTTTTTCCTGAAGATAGTGAATTTAGAAAGCGTATTGACAATAATTATTATCGAATGCGTTTTGCTAAACCAACGATAAAAAATTTAGCTCTCAGCAGAAAATCTCATTGAAATCGTAAGATTTAATATTATACAAATATTTTTATCAGCTTAAGTCCGGTAACTATATTTAAGAGACGATTCTTTTCGTTAACGCATAGTAGCATCTAGCGTTACTACAGAAACGGTTCATTAACTTCGAAGTCGAATAATATACGTGATGTAAAAAACTTGTATGAACGGCTTGAGTAGATCGATATTCTCATAAAAACCATCGGTCCCAAATATACATATCGACTTAAGTTCATTAAGTCACACGATGATGCTTTATTTACATTAAAACGGACATAGACCAAATTTCTGGAAAAATTCACATCACAGGTCCTGAAAAGAGAAATATTTAACGTAGTAATTTTAAAATCCATACAAACGAAGGTACTTATATTACACAAGCAATAAAACGCTATGAACAAAACCAGACCAATCCTGAGAGCGCAATAACACATTACCGAAAGTTAGGACAACCATTATTTCAGGATAACTTAGATTTGTCTTGATTTAATACCAATTGTTTCAAATTAGGTAGAAGACAGGACAGAGATTTTATACTCGTACATTTCGATAAATATCAATACCTCGATTTCTTGAATAAAAATTTTGGAAGTAATTCCGCTGCTTCAGTGCAGGCTGGTGCATGTCCATGTTTTCATTCAACATGTTCAGATTTCCTGGAGATATTATCCTTCGCCGCTTAGCACGAGATGAATTAATGGCACAAATTATGGTAGATTTTTTTTTAAATTGAGGTTAATAATCTTTAAAGTTAGAATCCACAAAAAATACACGTATTCTAACTTGGTTGTTGGGTTTTTGTGTAAGCTCGCCGGGCAGGTATCACACACTCATCAGATATTTTATTGACACACAACGATACTACATATCGCTATCGTAAGGAATGCTTCATATTTCTAACAGCACCAATAGGCAGTGGTGAGCACTGTCCATCAGGTGGTCCATTTGCTCGTTTATATATTATAATAAAATCAAAAATTAAAAGTATTCAGGCTATAAGTTACGTAAAATATTCTCCAATATTCAACTTTCTAGATCCAAAAATTCTGAGAATCTTATACCATGTCCTTGTTCAGTAAATTTATCGATGGCAGCCCTACCAATACGGATTAAGTTAGAAGTGCTGTTCCAAGCGTAAGATATGATCGAAAGTTCCAACTTTCTGGAACATTTCGAACGCTGGAATCTAGCCAAGATTGGGCTAAGAGAAAAAGCTAATGGATTAACATGTGCCGCCAATTGACTGTAATGATTAGGTTAGTATCGATTTCTGCCTAAAGCCTTATTACTTTTAAATTATTAGTAATACACTACTGAAATATTAATATCAAGAGGATGAATTTTACTCAAAATTTTTATAATACGTACTAATGCTGAAAAAGTATCATATTCCATTCAAATCCGTTTAGCCATTTAAATATAATTGGGCAACAATTATCTAAGCTTTCGAATCTGTAATATGAACAGTAATTATGTGTTATTTCGTTTAACAAATAATTTCTCCATAACAAGGGTAAATTGTGGAAATATTTGAGGGCCATTAGAGGAGCAATTCGCAGTAAATTTAACTAAAGTTCGTAAAAGCCGCTAATTCAACAAAAGTAGTTTTAGAGCTTGCTCGCGTTGTGTCAAAAAGTTGCTTCGGTAATCCTGGAACTAGTGACAATGGTACAATTTATAGAAACTTTTTGGGTTTAATGTATTTATTTATGGCTCAAATTACGTATTGTAAATTTAGAAGTTTTCGAGTCATTTGAAATTAAAAGTCAGATGATGTTGTCAACGCTATGATCGTACACGAACTTACTACGTTACGTTATGAGGTTTACCTTTTAAAAGAAGGAAGATTCGTTTGTATGCGAGGTAGAAAGAGAGAGTTACATTGCCTCGTGTTTTGAATTCACAACTTTAAACTTGATGTATAACTTAACTTTGAAGTAACTTGAACTTCTTAAAAATTTTAACAAGTTAATATGTACACATATTTTAATAACAGTTTTGGCAGAGTTAGGTATTTGGATGCTTGAATACAATGAATTGATTTTTATTTATTTATTTATTATTATTATTTTATTTACGTACCTACTTTAAATGTGATTTTTTGCATTTTATGTTTATGTAACAAAACTTAAGAAGAGTAAAAGTATCAACACGTGGAATTATGGTACTAATGCTAGTAGAACATTATTACTACATTGAATGGTGAGTAAGCCAGTGTAACAACAGGCACAAGGGACATAATATATTAGTTCCCAGGGTTGGTGGCACGTTGGAGATGTAGACTGGTAATATTTCTTACAGGGCCATTGTCTATGGCGGTGGTGACCACTTACCCTCAAGTAGCCCATTTCGTCCGCCTACCTATATCATAAAAAATAATAATAATGAAAGAAACTAAAACTTTCAATTATGTCTCAAGGTCGAGGTAATGAAACAAAATGAAACATGAGAAGTTCAACTCGAGTATCAAGTATTTCGTCTGTGTAAAATTAAAATAAGAACCTGTAATTATTCGTCTTCCGGGCAAAGACCAGTTCTTCTCGAGTTAAGGAGAAAGTTTTGAAGTTTACCAAGCGACTTTAGTGCTGTCTGGTATATTTGAATTTCTTTACGATGGATTACTTCAATGTCAACATGAGTATTATTACAAACACAAATATCGTATCTGTAAACATTTGGTATTTGTTCAGATTTAAATTTGCGTATATTGGGTTAACATCCGAGTCACCATAGTGGTTCTTTTAAGAATATTTACGTTAAATTTATTGTATTTAAATATATAAATTTGAAGTAAACGCTTGTAAATTTCATAGGAGATCCACCGCCTCGTCTTCTGGCCTCAACAAATGACGTCCGGAGAATGAAAATTATGATTTAATTACTAAATGCTATCGTTCCTGTTATTATTTAATTAATTTTAAATAAAACTTTCTATGGAATTGAAGTATTTTCATTTACAAATGTTAATCCAAAAATTACTAATAAAAAACCGAGCTTTATTGATAACCATCAATTCTATCTCCTTTCTGATGATAATATAAATCTTTATGCTGATTCTGGATAATTTTATATATTAAAAAAGGCTTCCGGCGAAACGTAAGTCAGTTTTTATGTGATAGACAGGATGGAAAGAAAAGATCCCACGAAATGATGATCAATATTGTTATAACACAACATAATATCAAAAAAAATAAAAAATTCACTCGAGTGGCCGAGTATAATACAGCTATTGGCGTATAATATTTCTTTGCGAAGGTCTGACGCTACTTAAGTACTATTCTGAGACCCTTTTATTTCAGATTCGGGATAATGTTCCAGAAATGGACACTTATCCTCGACTTTTGTACGACACAAAGGGAAATGACGTTGGTGTGTTTTTTATAATATAGTACTTGAATTTTGCGGCTTTGTCTCCAATTTGGGCTTGTATTACAATACGTGTTTGTTGAAGTTAGAGAAGATTTTTGGACATAAATCGGTGGATACCGTATTTGTATATAGCGTTAAGGCTAGGAAATGGACTATTGGCTGGCTTTGATCTCTTCACCTCTCAAGGACAAGATTTTGAGCGTAACACTGTTTCAGTGTCTGAGATTGTTGAAAGAAGTTGAGATATCTACAACCAGCGGGCACATAAAAAAAAAACTCGACAGATCCTCGCTTTGAATAGTCACAAGATCAACGAAGAAGTCACAATGATGACAATAAAAGACTGATCAACATATATACGATTAAAACTATTGCATTTTTTATATATAAGAACCCTTAAGGGTTAGATAGCACGTACATAAATTTGTCACTATATCCTTCACCCTTCAAAAGTTATCTTCCATCTACTACGATTTGCTTGAAAAGGGCAATCGAGAAACAAAATGGCGTAGATTGTATCGCGTTCCTCTCATTTATAATTCAGTTTCTATCAGAACATTTCTTTCGCCTGCGATTAAAGGTAAATCGGAATAAATAGAGAGCTGTGACATATTGACTTGTAGAAGAGTTTTTGATGAATTTGTAACGAAAATCTGTTATTGCATTATTTCAGTAAACATATAACACGCCTTATTTATCATATTAATTTTTCATGTCTTCTTTTTCGGGTTCGAGTTCCTAAGTTCTTGTGATGGTGTTCTTCTTGTCAAACACAGTTTAATGAGTTTTTTTTTTTCTCAAGGATAGGTGCTTTATTGTTTTTTTTTTCTTATAATTTCATTTCATTTATTTAAATTTTCGTGTGCGCGCGTATGTGTTTACTCAATAGTCAGGGGCCATCTGAAAATCAGTGTTGTGCATTAGCACAGCATATACTGAGATGAACCCCTTGCTACCAACACTGTATTCCTTGAGTTTAATTATTTTCTTGTTTATAATCGTTGTAATGTATGTGTATGTGCAGCAAAAATAAATGGTTTATTTACTGTACTACAAAACCAGCAACCAGAGCATAGAAAATATGACATACAACTCATCACTTCGATGTGCAAAAATCTACAAAAGCGCGATTATTTAAAGATTTTTTGCGCTACAGAGACACTCTGTGGAAGCATCAGCAACCCACCTGCACGTCCTCTCGTGTTGCATCTATCAGAGGAGAAGCCTGTTAGTTTTAACCTTTTTCAATAATAAAAAATAAGTTTAAAAACTTTAATTCGCCTGAAATACAGTACACGTGACAAAAGCAACCTTATTGCCTTAGAAGCCTTTCAAACTAACTTTAACAATTAACTTTAAAGTTTGCCAATTAATAAATTGAAATCATATAATATGATTTCAATTTATTTTTAAGAAACCTTTAATGAATAAGGCTTCATTCTCGATACAAGATTAAAAGAGCGTGAAGTATAACAATTATATAATACTGACTTTATTTTATTATCACACTAAATCTGAAAATGAAGTTTTTTGAGGAGTTTGTTCCACGACATCGCTTCAAGACGAGTTGGTGGTTATACATGTGGCAAAATTTTACCCAGCACATGCAGGTTACGAATTTATTCTTCCGCTGAGCATGAGATAAATCGTTAATATAATAGATGTCTTATAAATAAATGATGCAATAAAAATACTTATGTCCACATGAGCAATGAACTTACTAAACATTTTTAAAAGAGGAGTGAAATTTTTATTAATGTCAATTTTTCGAATTCGATTTTTATTGACGCAAAATAAATTAAAATTTCAGATCTTTTGTATTAAAAATTCAAACAATGTAATTAATTCAACGCCAGTTTAAATCACAATTTCGTAAACCATTCAAAACCTGCGTCAGTTTTGTCATGACATCAAATCAGAGCTGTCAGCGTATACAAATTTTATCCGAATCTTTTGTTCGCTAACAAAAAAATTATTACATAACGAACGGTAAAAAGTTTTAAGTATTTTTTAACGTAATTGACGAAGAATACCTATTTCTATGTTTGACTATTTTAGTGATATGTGATCAACGAGTTGATAGATTGACCAATGACTGTTACCATCATTAAAAATTTATCTAATTATTGAATTACGACCTGCAACACCGCAGAGCGCTACAAAAATACTTTTATTAAATTCTATCACAATAAATTCACTAAACCGCAATGTAATAAATGACCACCATCAAATTAAAAAAAATATATGATAATAATTTAAAATCATGACCGCAACCACGTTAATCATATTAATGCATTATTTTACAAAACAAATTAACTTAGAACTTATTTTATTTTTAAATTTTCGTCGGACGCTACAATAATAAACTTGAACGAGTTTCACCTGTCATATTCATTTGACAGAAATTAATGTCCGCCATTTTTAAATCTGGGCCAGGAGGGTTGGTTACATAATAAAATACTAGTATTGTTACAATAATTTAAAAATGTTATGTTTTGCTTCAGGCTACGTTTAAATAGGATTTATTTAGTTATTTTTTTAAAGAAGCTTTTTATAAAAGTATGAAATTTTATTTAAAAACAAAATTGAAAAATACCTGATTGACTAACTCATTACTACCTAAATCTACTTTTGATACTTGGTGGATTTGTACACCGTCTTGTTAATACGCACGCATAATATATTTTACCACCAAGGAGCAGTACTTAGTACTTCTTGTGTTCAGGTCCAAAGGTTAAGTGAGCCAATTTAACTACAGGGTCAGGAGACATAAAATCTTGGTACTTGGCTAGTGATGTATGGAATGGTTAATGTTTTTACCGTGCCAGTGACTGTAGGTGATGGTTGCCATCGGGTGGCATAAAACAGCAGCTGTCCAAATTCCTCCATTTTTCTAAGACAAAAGTAGATTACTCCATATAAGTACAGAGCTTAAACCTATGATCCTCAGTTAAAATTCAAGCATCTATTAACTGGTCCAAAAAGGTTAAAGGTTCTTAATATTAATATCTCTATTAGTAACAAAACATGTAAATAGTTGCTCGGTGTAAGATCGCGTTATATTCAGGAAGTAAACAAAATGAACAACACGTATTGGCGAATTTTAATTTCCTGTGTTCAACAAAACATGAATCGACATTATCTTGTAATTGATCGCCGCCATATGTTAAAACTTTTTTGTAATTATTATTGATCAAATATGTTTTTAATAAAAAAAGAGGTGTAGTAGGACATCCGAAGAAGTTGCGTTCTCTTAAATAAAAAGAAACATAATTGTTATTTAAAATCAAAAATAACTGTCTACCGTGAGTTGGGGACGACGCCTAGGATTGCCGTGTAAGACGCGTTAAACCGGCTGCCAACTCGGGAGCACCTGTCCGTAGCACGATAGGAGAAATACCATCGGGTCCACTCGAGTATTGAATATCTAATGAAAGAAATACTTTACGAACTGCGATTTGCTGGAATTTATCTCCGGCATAGTGGTATCACACCGTGGGATTGTTAGTGGTGATATTCCTTTCAGTCCACAAAGTCTCGTCCGGAGTACGTACTTTTTTTTTATTTAGTGCCCCGAGTGGTTACGGTAGCAGCAGATCCGCCTTAATACAGGGCGCAGGTGGCGGCCTTATCAAGTCTTGGACCATCTAAGAACCCAAAATGCCAGTCAGGCACCCCAGAAGATTGTTTGGGGTCCCCCCAAAAAAGATAATCCAAGTAAGGTAGCCAAGTTACCTTAATTGCACCCGGGCGCTTGGTGTCCTTAATACAAGGACGGATAGCAGGTTCATACCAAATGTCGGTTCATTAAAAATATATTCTCAGTAGCTCGGAGTCTGGAAATTCAAAGTGTTATCAGTCGCGTCTACCGGAAAGCACGTTAAGCCTACGCCTGAACTCTTTCCGGTCGTGCTGGATCGTTGTCTGAATAGATTTCACATAAATTCTATTAATTCTGACAGTTAACAAAAATCATTAGGAATTCCTTTAATTCTGTGCTCTTTGGACTAAACACGCTTTGAAATTGATTCCAAAATTTACTTACCAATTATTTTATCTTGATTAATCCCTCCTCAACTAAAAACAATACAGGCTTCTTATAACAGAAAACCATTGAAGATTGGTCCAACGACTTAATCAATGATAAATTATGGTTCAGTCTAAAGTTTCAAGAGTTGAGCGTGTCATTTATACCCTTCTAACAAGTTCGTAAGAATTTCCATGGCGTCGATACGTTACGGTATAAATTGTATGCAATTTCTCTTCCTAACCGAGAAATATTCTTACGGTTGAATTTGATATTTATTATGAGTTTTTATTTATAGTATCTTGTAAAGAATTGGCGACGTGCTTTTGACGATTCGTTTTGTTCCTATTTGATATGCTTTGCCACACATTTAATATAATTATTCTCGAACTACAAAAAACGAGATACGTTAAGTAGTGGTAAGTATAGGTAAACGTATAATTATTTCATGTTGTGGGAGATGATTCGCTTAGTGTCTAGATACCGTGTAGGTATACGGTGATCTGATCGGTCAAATCACACATATCTCGATTCTTAAGAGTTGCAAAATCTCATATTAAAAATTATTTTGAGGAACGAAATACTGTTGTGTTTAACAGATTAAAAAAAAAAAAAGGTGTTATTGAGAACCAATTTTTTCTGATTGTATATTATAATAAAGAGTATTTAACTTCAATTTGTATGTTCGTGTAAATTGAAGTTGATTTTGGTTATGTTAAATTAACTTTTTTTTTTACTTTAACAACCTGTAAATTTCCCACTGCTGGGCTAAGGCCTCCTCTCCCTTTGAGGAGAAGGTTTGGAGTATATTCCACCACGCTGCTCCAATGCGGGTTGGTGGAATACACAAGTGACATAATTTCGACAACAAGTGACATAATCAAATTAGACACATGTAGTTTTCCTCACGATGTTTTCCTTCATCACCGAGCACGATATGAATTATAAATAAGTATATATATATAAGTAGTAATGTATGTATATTAATTTAAAAATCGTCTAGTTTCGTTGTGGTTCCATGACGATTAATAACTCCGGATGCTATGCTGTATTTTGATAGTTGTCCATATAGATTTAGTGAACATCAGAGCGGAATTTTAACAGCATTAAAATCAATTTCATGTGCTTTATGAATTTGATTGTTAGTTATCAAATATTAATGAAATAGTTTATTTATAAAATAAGATTTACGCAGTCATTTATAAATACTCAAAATTATTTTACAACAGTTGATAACAAAACCGTACAAAAGCGTACAGGAAACACTGTATACGAAGACGAATTACGAGTATCATTAGGACAAGTAATCACCGGAGGCAGACTAATGTAAATGTAAAAGAAGTATGTCCGACACTTGCAGCTTTTTCTGAGGCAATATTTAGTCTATACTAATATTATAGAGGTCACTTTAAATATTGGACAACATCACATACATTACTCTGAAGCCAAGTTTAGTAGCTAAAGCACTTGTGTTATGGAAAATTAGAAGTGACGACGGTATTACAAACACCCAGAGCCAAGACAACATAGAAGACTAATGAACTTTTTCTACATCGACTCGGCCGGGAATCGAACCCGGGCCCTCGGAGTGGCGTACCCATGAAAATCGATGTAAACACTACTCGGCAACGGAGGTCGTCAAAAGAAATAATATTTATATTATATCATTTTCTTTATTAATAAAAACCACGCACGTTATTAGTTACTTAACATTATGAAGCGGATTTGTTGGAGATTTGTTTGTAATAGACTGACTCTGAAACTAATGAAACGATTTTAATAATTCATTCAAAACTAGAAATGTACTTTATTCAAGTAAAATAGTTTATTTTTTATTTAAGTAATCATAGTTCAGTATGAATATATGTACATTTTTATACATATATGTTTTGATGGCGGATGAGCTAATGGACCTCATGGTAAGTGGTCACCACCACCCATAGAAAAAAGAAATATTAACTATTCCATACATCACGAATGCACCACCAAAGTTGGGTACTAAGATGTTATGTCTCCTGTGTCTGCAGTGATACTGGCTCACTCACCCTTCAAACCGTAACTGAGTAGTATCTGATGAGTGGGTAACCTAGACGGACTTGCACAAGGCTCTACCACCAAACTGAATCCCACGCTACTACAAGTACTTAGTAAATATCACATGGAAATTCAGTGCTTTGCTGGATTTTGAACTCGTAATGATCGACATGTTTCATCCACTAAGCTACCTCAACCCACAGTTTTCGATGTTATTTTCACACTGGCATCGATTATATAACAAGTAATTAACAAATTACAATTTTAGTGATAATTATTTAGTGTTCCGTTTTAATTTGTTTGAATTGCTTCGAATTAGAATTCGGAAACGAAGCAATTTATTTTATAGTATTGTTTATTAGTTGGACCGTTTGTATTTTTATTTCTACAGTAATATTATGTTGCCATTTTCAGGAGTCACTTAAAATATACTTCTCACGGCTACAATATAACGTGAAGTTTTTTCTAAAATATGTGGGCACAAGCATAAATTCACTAATAGTATGTGGTTGAAATATTAACCATTCCTTATAACAACAATGCACAACCATTCTAGGGCACCGGGACGGTATGTTCCTTGTTACCCTGTCTGTTGCTGCTTGGAGGTCGATTATACAATGAGTTGGTGGTATTTATCCAATATTGCTTGCACAAAGCCCTACCATTAAATATGAACGAATTGTAATTAATGATATAATTTATAAAATACATGTACAAATACGCATCAAAATAGCGTAACACGGTTAGTCGACTTACGACATTTCAAGACTGAAATACGAAATGAGTTCATACAGAATTGCACCGCTACGTGCAGCAGTGCAGTGAAAGTAATTTATATTAATTATAAATAATAAATCTGGAGAGTGCTTATGGCTGCCTTGTTGGTCTCGGGGCTAATAAGGCTGTATACTCAGTCCCGTGTTCAAACTCCAGGCGGGAACATTAGGCGTTTGACTTTATCTATCGAAGTATCCATTGAGTTGGAGTTGACTATGGCGAATGAATATAACTCTAAAAAATAAACATATCTTATTGTATAATTCAAATTGAATACTAGAAAAACGCGCGGCAAAGATAGCATCTAATCATAATTACTACAGTCTAGACATTTTATATAATTAAAGGGTGATCTTAACATTGGTTGATTTCCAAGTAGTATATATATTTTAGCCACCAGAAGTGAGATAACACACAAAGAATATCACAAACGTATTTGTTTGTGCAAATTTCGATATAAAAATAACATCAAATCAAATCAAAATGGCGTACGTGACCTTAATCACGACCAACACTGATTCACCATCGTCCGTACCCTACCACCAATGACAAGATAAATTTCACGTTACTTCTGAGTTATTTTTCTTCGGGTGGTTATCAAATCAAATCAAAATATACTTTGTTCAAGTACGCTGTTACAAGCACTTATGAGTCGTCATTTAGTAAACTATATTAAGTGAAGCTACCACCGGTTCGGAATATAGATTCCACCGAGAAGAACCGGCAAGAAACTCAGTAGTTACTCTTTTTCAACATCTAAAAATACAGTCATGTTAGATAAATACAATTATGTGTATGTTATATATCCTGCCTGGAAGTCAACAAATATTAACTCCACGCTTTTTTATCATCTATATAATCTTGTATCGAATAATATGCAATTTTACCAATGTATTTTTTACAAATTATTTGAATTTATGAAACGGCAAAGTTAAAAATGTGTAAGGGCGATGCATAAAAACTCCTTCCATATGTATGAAAACTCCTTACAATACATATACAAAAAGTCTCAAATTAGACTGGTGGAAAAGAGTAACTAACTTTTTCCTGGGAATCTAATATCCGAACCGGTGGTAGATTTATATTTTATTCAATACATGACGTTTCAAAATATTTTATGGATCTACTCGAATAAAGAACGTTTGGATTTGTTTTGATTTCATTGGTGGAAATTTCTCAGTTTGGTATCGACTATTTTCGGTAGAATTGGATGATCAGCAACGATCCAATATGACAGTTTTGTATGTTTATTCAGGGAAATATTCAACCATATAATTATATATGTATATATTTAACCACACCATACCAAGAGCATTGCGTTACACAAAATTGTCATCAATAATTATATAATCAAACATAATAATATTTTGAAACGAAAAAATTCAAAGATCGTTTAAAATAAAATTTTCCTTTGCCGCATAGAGGGTCGTAGACAAAAGACAAAGTAGTATCACTTGAGGGCACTTTGCGGATGCGGGCTTTGAGAATACACTCGGCTAGGAGCACCACACTGTATGCTTTAAATACATTATCAGATTATTAACAAAAGGCAGATGGAGCGCACGAAACATTATTGTGAAGTAACAGAAGCGAATACAAAATAATAGCGAACGCAATGTATAGTAATTAACATTTTTATTAAGTCCAATAATTAACAAGGTGAGCACCACTGATTTTCATGTGCTTTATTT